>NW_026800150.1:0-231104 GCF_032191835.1 Heteronotia binoei
TTCTTCATAATGAACATGTATTAATTGTGGGAGAATGGATTGTTTATTTAGCCTCCCCCCGTTTCTGAAAAAGCAAAGCCATTTGTAAAACAGCATTTGTAAAACAGCCTTTATTGTCTTTCACTCATCCAAATCTTGATACATGTCCATTTAAGAATTAATTTTTCGCCTATGAACATTAAACTGTGGAGGAATGACTTGTTTATTTAGTCTCCTTAGTCCACTCAGTTGGAGCTCCCCTCCCTCCCCCCCTCAAAAAAAATGCATCAGGAAGGAGGAGGGGATAAAAATGAAAACCTCCCTCAAAAAGCAAGATCAAATTTGATCACTTCAGCAAAAAACACCCCCTTTTGAAAAAAAGAAACCCACCCACCCCTCCCTCCAAAGAAATGTGCTTGCACACAAAAGCTTATATCTAGAATAAAATGTTGTTTGTCTTGAAGTTGTTTTTTCTCTTTCCTCCCCCCACCAAAAAAACAAGGAGGGACCCTCCCAGAGAAGGAAACAGAAGGAGTGTGTGAGAAAGAGGCTTGTATTCGTCTCTCTCAAGCAAGAAGCCACGAAGTTCTCTTCCTGTGTGTTTGTGTGTGTGTGTGAGTGAGAGAGAGAGTAAGGAAGGGGTGGGGGAGGGAAGAGGCTGGAAGCAGGAAGTGAAGAGCGGCTGAAGGAGCTGGGAAAAAATCCAGCTATGGTGTGGCTGTAGGATGCAGCCCTGGGAAAGCAAGCAGAAGAAGGAAGTTGCTTGGAGCTGGAATTGAGCTCTGCAAGGGCTGGCTGTGACCTGTGAGCCACACATTTGACACCCCTGCTTTAGAGAGTTCAGGCTAAAAATGCAGATGGCACTAGGTGGCAGTTGGAGAACATGTTGTATTGCTCCAGGAATATCATCAAAGCAGGTTTCTCAAAGCAGTGAGAAACATTCATTCATAGTAGTGGCAATTGATGTAAACCTTTGAAAATCATTGTTCTGAACCATTAGCTTACTAAAGGAAGACATTGCTATCAGTATTAATATTTTTGTGTACATTTACAAGTTTCTTCTGCTTGCCTCAATCCTCATTCAACATAGCTAATTTAACAACAATGACAAAACTAATGGTCTGTTTTCCCAATAATGGGACCATCATTAGGAGAGAATGGACTTCCAGCATGCTCATGGACTACAAGAGCTAGAATTTATCCATGGACAAAGTGATACAGAAGCTGCAAGACTGTGTGTGAATCAGTGGCTTAAAATGCCAGGTAAGTCTTTGGGTGTGCTAATTTGCATGCCGAGAGAAAAAGTGTGAGAAATTTATAGTTCTTCCAGAAAAATAACGATTCTTTCCTATTACCAGTCCCTTTTTAGAGCAGGGGGGCAGAGGTAAAAGAGCCATTCACCAAAGATACCTGCATTTCACCTTCTACTTTAAAAAGTGCTAAAGCGCAGTGGCACAGTGCATGCTTTTGCATGGTCAGTACTAATATTTAGTATTTATGTAGTGTATTCTGAGAGTTTTAAGGGCTGCAGTTTTAAGCAATCAAGCACAGTCTGTAGTGATCCAGCTATAGGTTTGACATTTCAGCTTCTGGATCCAGAATACACTCTGTTAATCACAAACTGTAAATATGGTACCCCAATGTTAATGGTTTTATTGCAGTTTTAAAATTAGACATATTTAAATTTTTAAAAACGAAGTTCATCCTTTTATTATAAATTAACATTAAACCCAGACAGCCCAGGCTAGCCAGATCTTGTCAGACCTCAAAAGCTAAGCACAGTCAGCCCTGGCTGGTATTTGGATGGGAGGCCGTCAAGGAATACCAGGGTTGTGACATGGAGGCAGGCAACGGCAAACCACCTCTGAATGTCTGTTGCCTTGAAAACCCTATGAGGTCAGCTGTGACTTGATGGCATTTCCACTACCACAACATTAAACCTATCCGTTTGGGTCCACCCTTCTCTTTTTCTCTTGCCAAAGATTAGGCATGGTGTGGTGACATAAGAGGGAAAAGAGGTTGGAGATATCCAGGCTTGTAGGGGAAGGACACTTTGGCTGTCACCAGTAGAATGATTTCTAGGAAGACATTTAGCATCAGCACAGTCCATATTCATTTTCTCATTTAACAGTGTGTTCTGAAGCATAATCACCCAATGTATTAAATACTGTTGTTTCATACCTTAGGTCTCAAGCCAGGTACTGTAAACTCAGGAAGAATGTTACCTCGGAAATCAGCCCAAACACCATCTGGCAGTAAATCCATTTTATGCCCCATTATGCATTGCAACAAGAAGTTTGATGATGGATATCTTCTTCTAGGCCACCTTAAAAGGTAACATTTTTTCATGCTCGAAGTAAATACATGACTAAATGGGGTATTCTGTGGAGCTTCATTTTTCACTGTTTCGTGTATATTAAGAATTTGTCACACTATCCTTTAGTGCACTTGGTGCATACTAAATGAAGATACAGGAGAGGGTTACTCTGAAGTGAAATGGGCAGTTTTCAAATGCAGAATTCATATTGTTTATCTCTCTTTGCATATTATATATGTACTAGGAGTAAGGCCTGTTGTGAAAAAAAATACAATGGGCTCTAGAAGGAGGCTCTGGGCAAGTGCCCACCACCCTTGCTGTCTTCCCACCCAAGAGAAGGCATTAACTTCCCCCCATCCCAAGGGAAGCTTATCTCTGCTATCTAGAGAGCAGTTGTAAATCTGAGTGATCTCCAGTGGTTCCCTAGGAGGAAATTACATTTTACCTGTCTGAGGTCCCACCTCTCCACAGGCCCCGTAAATAGCCAGGAATTTCCTAACCTGGAGTTGACAACCCTATATCCCTCCCTTTATCTTCTCTTCTGACTTCAGCTTTCCATCTCCTCCCCCCTCCCCGCAGCCCCTACATAGGTTGTCTTTCTCCATGGGGCGGGGGTGGGGGACCAAAGCAGCTTGTATCATTCTCCTCTCACAACTCTGTGAGGTGGGTTAGGCTGGAAATCTGTAACTGGTCCAGAATCATTCAGATTCCACAGCAAGGACCTACGTCCAGCAGACCCCACTCTGAAGCCCTAACCCCTATGCCCTCCTCAAACTCCACCACAGAATCTCCAGGAATTTCCCACCAACTTGCAACTGGCAGCTGTAGTCAGGAGTAGCCTCAATGAGTTCTGCCTCAGAGGCCTGTAGTGAGACCTTTCAGATCAACAGTCTTTCTCTGATAGACTGTTTAATAGGGAGGAGTTGTCAGCCATTACATCAGCTTACATCATTCTCCTCTCCCTCCCCCCTTTGATCTGAACAACAACCCCATGAGGCAGGTTAGGCTGGATTGAAATCACCCAGTCAGCTTCTACAGTCCTCATCTGGAGATTGGGAACAGTAGTTCCCCGGGAGGAAAGGCCTCCCTCAGAGGCCTGTAGTGATACCTTAGGAATTTCCAACCAACCTGGAAAGATATAACTAAAGGCCTCTGGGTGAGTGCCCTCCAGCGTTGCTGTCATTCCACTCACCCAAGTGAAAGCATTCACTCCCTCCCCGACTTCCTACAACAGGACCTGAGGAGAAGCAGTACTGATCAGTAAGCTCCCTGTCAGCAGAGAACTGTCTCCCTTGAAGGTCAGTGGCCTTCTGCTGGGGTTCTTTCCTGATGGAGCCGGAGGTGGGCAGGGGAGAGCAGTATCAGCCAATTGCATGACAGAGACAGGGTGAGCCAATCCTGTGCAGGCTACATCCAACGAATGAAAATCCTCAGAATTGCCACCACGGTTGGGCATTTATTTATAACTGATGATGAAGATATATATATATCTCTGTGTGTATGTATATATATATATGTGTGTGTATAATTCCAATTCACTATCTTCTTAGGTTTGATCACTCTCCATGCAACCCAGCAGTGACACTACATGGACCTCCATCTAGTTCTTTTGCCTGTATAGTCTGTAACAGAAGATTTCCTACTTCTCAACAATATAGTGAGCACTGTTTATCTAAGGTAAGAATTTGAGGACAGGTTCTTTTAAAGAAAATAGCAAATTTCGCCCCCTCCAACGAATAACATTCAGAGGGAGACCCTGTGTATTAACCTCCTCAGAGGTACTCATAAAAATACAAAATTTAGCTTTGATTTCTCATATTTCACCTAGCTTAGCAGAAAAGCCAGTGAGATCATATCCCCCACTAAATCATGTAGCTCACTTTGGATCAGTCATGAACAGATTAAAATACTACACCTGTCCATATCTGTACATACAAATTACTTGATCTGAAAAATTCCCTAGCAGTACAGCCACTGTACTCTTTGGCTGGGATTGGAATTCCTCCCTTTATTGTATGTATGTATCAGGGGTGGCCAAACACCACGCAAAGTAAATTTTGTGAATGTGATTGCTTGTTCCTTCTGGAGTTTACAGAGTACCAGCTTTCTCACTCTTTCCTGACTTCTCCCATGCATAAAAGTTGCAAATGAGGGTTGTCTGCTTCTCTAGATTGCAGAAACTCCACCTCCTTTCTTGCTGCTGATCTGTTCATCTGGAACCAGAAAATGAAAGTGAAACTTTCCCAGCTTTGGAAAGTTCTTGTTCGCTAGGGTTGCCAAGTCCAATTCAAGAAATATCTGGGGACTTTGGGGGTGGAGCCAGGAGACTTTGGGGGTGGACCAGGAGACATTGGGGCGGAGCCAGGAACAAGAGTGTGACAAGCATAACTGAACTCCAAGAGAGTTCTGGCCATCACATTTAAAGGGACAGCACACCTTTTTAAATGTCTTCCTTCCATAGGAAATAATGAAGGATAAGGGCACCTTCTTTTGGGGCTCATAGAATTGGACCCCCTGGTCCAATCGTTTTGAAATTTGGGGGATACTTTGGGGAGAGGCACTAGATACTATATTGAAAATTTGGTGCCTCTACCTCAAAAAACAGCTCCCCCAGAGCCCCCGAAACCTGCAGATCAATTCCCCATTATACCCTATGAGAAGACGTTTCCCTCTCCACCCCCCCTCCACCCCCCCCTCCACCCCCCCCCCCGTTTCTGGGAAATCTGATGCAGGGGACAGAACTCACTCACCTCCGGAGGTGCAAAGGCACATGGTCCTTTGGGGGCGTGGCTGGGCTCCCCTCCCTTCACCGGCCAGCTGACTGGGGGCGGGAAGCAGCCTGAGAAAACGGAAGAGCTCTGGCTGCCGTTCTCCTCCCTCCCCTCCCCCCGCTTTCCCTTTTATGGCCAGCGGGGGGAGGAGGCTCCAAATCTGGAGTCTCCAGGCCTAGCGGGGGATTTGGGAACCCTATTGTTCGCATTCAGAGTTTACTTTAAATGAAGTTTGTATCTTGGTGTAATTTTTGGTACAATTGCGAAACAGATGTTGCTGTAGTTAATGTTGAAAGAAGCTGATATTAAATCTCTAACTTTGACAAATATTTTTGCGGTTGAGACGTGTAGTTGTAGAGTCGAACATTTCATTAAGCCTTGCATTAAAGCAACACGACCTATTCATTTTTTAGCTTGTTATATATGAATAGTGGTCAGGGAAATTGACAAATGTTGGTCAGGGAAAGTCAGGGAAATGAAAAATATTTTTTTAGTGGCAACACTATATTAGAATTCAATGGTGAATCCTAATTAGAAGTTAGGAACAGTCTTTTCATAGCAGTTTATAAAAATTCAGTAAATAGCACTCAATAAACCTTCACTGTATCTGCAAAAATGACTTTTCTGTTTCTCTCCTCCTCTTCCCCCCCCCCTCTGGTTTCCAGGCAAATGAAAATGATGGCCATGAAAGAAATTATCCTCCTCAGCATATTCAATTTTTTGCATGTCCATGCTGTTTCCTTCTTTTTAGCCTAAGAAATGAGTGCCTGGAACATATGTCTGGGAAGAATCATTTTTCTCACTCTTTTAAAAAGAATGGTATGTTTCTTCTTTTTTGACTCTGGTATGAACACACACTGCATTATTTGGTTATCTACAGAAAAGCATGATGTGCTTATCTGGAGTAGGTCCTTAAAAATGTTGCCTCACATACTACCTCAGATCACTCTCCACCACACCAGGGACACCAGAAGGAGCTTATTGTAGGATGCAGCTTGGTTATAAAACTCTTATGCCTGTAGCCAAAAGCAATATATGTGAGGTAAAGTCAATAAAAAGGCTTTTAAAAAAGGAACAAAGGTTTATTTTGAACAATAAATAACTATATAAACAAATAACTGAGGTAATTGTGACACTTAAATATTGAGGTAAAAGATTCATTTTACTACACATGCCAAGAGAGTGTATTTCATAGGTTACAGTTTTTTCAGATAAACTTCTTACTGCTTCTTGTGTTTTCTGGTTAGTACTGGGGAACTTGCCCTGACCTGGATAGCCTGGGCTAGTCAGATTTTGGAAGAGGTTCAGTTAGCCAAGAAATACCACGGCTGCTATGCAGAGGAAAGCAATGGCAAACCACTTCTGAATGTCCCTTGCCTTGAAAACCCTACAGGGTCACCATAAGTCAGCTGTAGCTTGACAGCTTTCTGTGGGTTATTAGCTACTTGTAATGTTCATGTTACTATTCCATAACATTCCATAGCAGCTTATGAAGTCTTGAGGCACACACATGAAATAACACTGAAGCCCTGTCAAAATAAAAACCAAAAACCACATCATCTTATGGGGTGAAGGTGAGTCAAATTGTTCTTGCAATTACTTCTGAAAGATGCTCAGGGTGTGATTATGACAAATCTCAGGGAGAGAGACTAGCTTTCTCTTTGACCAGCAGTCAGTGTTTGGCTACCCACACTACTGGTCCAGGCTTGAGTGCAATTGATTTACTTTCTCACAGCTAAATCTTCATAACAGCCAGGGTGGTTGGAGTTTTGTTTTTGTTTTGTTATTGTTGCAGGAATTGATTGGAAACTTACTGCATGTTGCACATGGTGCATTATGAACTTGATGCCACTGCTTCATAAAAATCTTGCCTTCCTGCCTGTTTGCCGTTACAGATAATGCAGTGGAATATAGTTTGGGGGGAAGGGTGGGGCTGATATCTGGATCTGATCTGAGGACTAAATGACTTTTGCTCAGTTCTAGTTTAGTGATAAGGTATTTGAAATCCATTTTATATGGTATTTGAAATCCAATTTATACCTCTAAGCAGACTTTTCCAGCACATGTTGTTTTTGCATTCTATTGCAGATAAGACAGGGACCGCACTTCCTTTGCCTTTCCCAGCCTATGCAAAAAATCTTCTAATCTCCTTGTGCAGTGAAGTTCCATTCCAAGTAAAATGTACATCCTGCCGTCAGGATTTACATTCCCATGTGGAGCTAACAGCACATTTCAGGTTTGTGAGAGTTGTAACACCTGTAAAATCTGACTTCAGACCAGTCTTTGTAAACAGCCGTTAGATATTAAGCCCAGCTTCTGTTCTTGTGTGCCCCTTGTCTTTTGTTTTGTTTTTCATCTTAAACATGGAAGTGATGCGTTATCTAAGTCCAGTAGACTAGACAGAATTGTGAATGGTCAGCCATAATGCCGAAGTCTATTTCCACTGCTGGAAAAGCAGTAATGTGCAAATGTGTGTATGTGTAAATATATAGATATACACACTTCTGCCGTTTAAAGGGCTGAGACAACAAATCATGTACTGCTTCCAGTGCACTGAGCCAACTACCTGTCATAGTTTTAAAGGGTTCCAACTTAAACTGGATTTTAAAAGTAAATTGTACTGTAATAGAAAGGTGGCATCAAGAATATTGACTGCTTTTTAGTGGACACTGAAAAATGTTTAGAGTTACAGCTGCCAAGTCATTTTTGTTTTCTTTTCCAATTACAGAACTCGTTGTCGTAATGCTGGTCCAGTAGCTGTGTCAGAGAAGAATATCTCCCAGGTTGCTGAAATATTTAAAGTGAAAGGTTTTTGTCACAGCTGCAATGAGCTGTTGGTTGATGACAACCATGTCCGTCGGCATACTTGTAAAACCTTACACGAGGTTAAAATTCTCACCACAGTGGAACAATCAATCTTGATGTTTTGCCATGCCAATAAAAATGTCTCTTACATTAAGAAACACAGAAGCCTTGTAAAGTCTTCTCTTCTGAAGAGATCTTTGAATGAGGATGATCAGAGTGAAACCATTTCTAAACAAAAAAGGTTTTTGGAAGACAATGGCGAAGAGACTTCTAGTGACCGCACTGTGAAAACCTGGATGTGTGAATGCCATCTGACATTTCCTTCTGAAGAGTTAGTAGAGAAACATATTTTTTCTTCAAACAGAATATGCCACAAGTGTGCTGTGTGCGGGAAGCTTGCAGAAAATCCAAGCATTATCCGTTTGCACATGAGCAGGTTCCATGGAGGAGCACACCTGGCTGATTTCCTCTGCTGGTGTCAGTCCTGCAGTGTAGACCTTCAGAAAGGGTATGATATAATGGCGCACATTACTGAATTTCACAGTGGACACAGCTACTTTTGTGAGAAATACGTTGGTGAGGATGAGCTTTCTCTGTCTACTGACAGAGTTAAAGATACAGTCTGCGATAAATCACTTGAGATACAAGACCAATCTTTGACCCCTGTAGAGCTGTGTCCACCTGAAAATCCAGTGGACTTGTCTGAGGAAGCTTCTCCCCAAGGAGAATGGCAGTGCCGCTTATGTGAGGAAATCTTTGACTCGGAAGATACTGTGAAACAGCATTGCATGTCACTGGAGAGCCATCATATTCATAGATACAGCTGTGGCATGTGTAAAGATACATTTCGGAAAATAGAAACACTTCGCCGACACTGCCGTGATAGGCATAACAATGTGATACAGATTAAATATTTCTGTGGCTTTTGTGGTGACCTGTTTTTTGATGCTGAGGAGGAGCTTTTAATTCACTTCAGGGATTTCCATAGCACAGATTACATATGTGTGTCTGCTGCAGCAGCAGAAACATCAATCAAGATCTTTGAGACAATAGAAGAAAGCAGCCTTCTAAACTGTGGCTGTAGAGAAAAATACATCTCCAAAGAGAATAGGAAAGCCGATTACAAGAAGTGCCAAGAAGCCATGCTGGCAAAAGGTTTCCTGTGGTTTCGCTGCACTTCATGCTCTGCAACAGCACAAAGCCATTCTGATATGATTATTCATCTTGCAGGCCACACAGGCGATAAAGTTGGCAAAGAATTGTATGTTGTGAGGTGTGGAGCATGCAACAGAAGTTTTAGTGAGCCTGCAGTTGCCCATCAGCACTATCATTGCAAACACTGTGTCTCACAAAAGCCCAAGTCAGGCCCACCAGCAAAAAGTGAAGTCTTCCAGTTCTCTGCTAGTGGGTCTTTTGTAGACGAGAAACCTGACAAACTGAAGCTTTCAGCTGCTGTGACTGCACCAAGTTCAAAATCTATTTCTCCAAGGAAGCCGGGAGCTATAAAGAAAGAAGATCTTGGCCACTGTAAATACACTACTTATTTTTTATAATTTAGATTATTATACTGCTGTTAAAACATAGTACCTACCTACCACTGTTTCCATTGGTGTATGAGAGAGAGTGATTGATCTTGCTTGATTTCCATTCTTACTGCAGCCCCTCCCTTAACCAATTTTTGTTTTTGTTTTGTCCAGGCAGATCTCTCTCTAATAACTAACATATCTTTAGAGAAAGGGGAATTATTTCCTTGCAGTAGTAGAAAGCAGCAAAACAGTCCATAGAACTATATTTTGAAAATAGTCTGGATTTCAGTATCTATGATTAAATGTGAAATATGTTTTGATCTCTTCCTTCCCCCCCCCCCCCCAACATAGACAACGAAGATTTTCCTGATCTAGATTACTTGTGCACCATGACACATATTATAGTGATGGATTTAGATAACTGGGGAAACCTCTTCCACCAACTGCCTGCTACTCTTAACCAAGGGACTTTTATCTGGGGCTTTCAAGGTAAGGGAAAGAATTAACTGTTGAAGCATAGCAATTAGAGCTTTATAGAATAAGCAGCACAGTTTCTTAGAATCTGACAAAATAGCAAAATTCAGATGTCCATGTTCTACATTGTGCTTTCTTTGGTTGTAAGCCAGAGTGTTTTCATCCCCACCACACACTGCCGGTTCTGTTTCCCTTCCTCTCTTTTCCTCATCAGCAGCCACTTTGCTCCTTCTCCTTGACTGCCTGGTTTTGCAGAGTTGCTAGGAAACCCCTAATGCCTGTTACAATCTCATAACATCTTCCCTGACCTGGATGGCCCAGACAAGCCTGAACTCATCAGATCTTGGTAGCTAAGCAGGGCCAACCCTGGCAAGTACATGGATGGGAGACTTCACTGGAATACCAGGGTTGGGATGTGGAGGCAGGCAACAGCAAGCTACCTCTCTGAATGTCACCAGAAATCAACCATGGCTTCCAGGCACACACAAAAACACACATACACAAAAATACCCCCCCCCCCCCGCAATCTTGTGGTATCTTGTGTGGGACATCCTCAGACATCCTCCTCAGCTTGGGCTAGTGGAGTGTATTGCACCATAAGCTGTCCTTGATGTTCTGTAAATTGATGTTCTAAAGGATTTGTAATGAGGGAGCAAATGGTCTCAGGGACAGTGCATAGAAAACCCAAATCAAATGTATTGAAGGATGAACTACCTTCTTATTAATAATTTTTCTCTTTTTTGCTTTAAAAGTGAATCTCTGGCTGTCTTTTATGCTGGACTTTGATTAGGGGAGCAGATAACATTGCTTAGATGCTGCTTGGCTGTTTCTTATTGATTTGGAGCAGTGTAAAAATTTCCACACTTGTACTTTGGTCTGATAAGCTAACAAGAAACTTAGAGGAAGAGTTGAGTTCATCTCGTTCACTGTACTTACCAACCATATGTACCCTTTTCCTGTTTCTCGGAAAATTTGCATAACATTTTATGGTTTTCACAGTGACATTCTCCACTACTAGCCCATCCCTTCTCCTTGTGAAATTTAAGTGATGTTTTGAATTATAGGTCCTCCCTCATTTTATTGTTTAGGTGAGCACAGCAATTGGAAGCAACCCGTGAACTGCAAAATATTTAATTATCTTAAGAAGATTGGATGTTTCTTCCTTCATCCACACTGTGGTACAAGGAGGGAAGCAGCTGACTTTGCAATCTGTGTACATGTAAGTCATCAGGCTTCTTTGACAGCCTTCTCTTTTTGTCATTCAAGAATGACAGCCTGGGCCAAATCTACATACATGGACACATCTGCAGGTACCGGAGGGTGGGCCACAGCAGTATCCTTTTTTTTTCTTCCAGCCATAGCACTTTTTAAAATTTTAGCAAAACATAAAGAGACATATACAACAAGGTCAGCCTACTACACTTTGTTTATATAAATATTATTAAGAGTTGAGTGCATCTCATTCGCTGTACTCATCAACCCGTATGTAATCTTTCTGTTTCTAATAATATACATCTTCATCTGGGTTCAACTGATTCTGGTATAGCAAAAGCAGCCTCCAATTTTCAATAAATAGGCTTTGTGAGAATTCCCCTCCCCCCATAGTTCTTCATATTTGTATGTCAGTTTGTTCTTCACCATCACAATCCAAAGAGGCATATGTTAAAGTGTTTATTTATTAACTGAAGTATTTTCTATCAAATGTCTGTTTAAACTACACACTTTTGGTTTGGGTTAATTTGCATTCTGTTTCGTAGGTGGGCCGCCTGGATGAGTATCTGCCGAAGCATATTCCTTTCACCATTCTTTCTGGAGACAAAAGCTTTCTGGAGTTGGAGAACCAGCTTAAGATGACTCAACGGGCAACTCACATTCTAGACCCTCATAAAATTGATGCTGATATAATGTGTGCCTTCTTGAATAGCATTTCAGATACAGCCAAAGGTATATATTTTTAACTAACTGGCACACACACTTCCTCCAAAGAGCTCTGAGAGGCATAGATGATTCTCCTCTGCCCATTTTATCTTCTCAGTCACTGGGAGGCAGGTTATGCTGAAAGATAGCAGCTTTTCTGGTCAAGGGGATTTAAATCCAGGTCTCCCAATTCCAAGCTGAATGCTTTAGTCGCTATACCACATTTGCCCTCTTACAATGTGTTTTGCACTCCTGGGAGGGATGAACTTTTCTGGGAAGACAGACCTGAGTGTATTAAGCCTCTGTTCAAAAGGTGTGTGGTAGTCAAAGCTCCACAGGGAAGGGGGATTGTGTGAGCTGAGATATTCCCTAGTGAGGACAATATTTATGTTTGCAGAAAATGAAGAGGATTTTCCAGTGACTACACAACAGTGCTTGCAAGAGCCACCAATTCAAGAAGGTATGTCTTAATTTCCATATGAGAAGTTTATTAATTTTGTGTGGCCAAGGACTTTTTAGGTCAAGCAAGGAAGAGTCTAAAATCACAATCATAAGGTTGGAAGGCATTTCCAGGGTCATCTAATCCAACCCCCTGTACCATGCAGGCAACTCACACATACCTCACAATGACGCCAAAAAAAAAAAAAAAACCCTCCAGGATCCCTGGCCTAGAGAGAAATTGCTGACTGAACCCAAAGTGGTGAGAACAGGATTTCCCTGGGTATGTAAGAAAGGGCCACGAGAACTAGGCACTGATGCACCCCTTCCTGCCCTCCTTAAGTTCACCGAATCAACACTGCTGTCAAATGGCCACCTAGCCTTTGCTTTTTCTATGTTAAAACAATTTTATTTGGTAACATATGGTAACAAATTATATTTCTTGCATCATTAATAACTTCTTTTATCTATCCCATATATTACGTTCTACCCACCCCTCCCCCCATTACTTGACCCCCGCCGGTGTTATTTACTTAAAATACTAATATTTAAAGGTACCCTTAACTAATAAAAACAAAAATTAATATTCTCCTTTTTCCTAAGACTTGATCATTATCAAAAATTGTCCAATGTCCTTTTACTTTCCACTCTTTTTCTACATATCTTCTGAACTTTTTCCACTCCATCTTAAAAACTTCTAAATCATAGTCTCTTAAAATTCTTGTTAATTTGTCCATTTCACTCCACATCATAACTTTTACGATCCAATCCCATTTCTCTAGTATTTTTTCTTGCTTCCACAACTGCACATATAATGTCCTAGCAGCTGAAAGCAAGTACCAAATTATAGTTCTATCTTCTTTTGGAAATTTTTCCATTTGTAATCCCAACAGAAAAGTCTCTGCAACTTTCTTAAATTCATATCCCAAGATCTTAGAGATTTCTTGTTGAATACTGCCAATACGTTTTTGCTCTTTCACAAGTCCACCACATATGGTAGAAAGAACCTTCATGTTTTTTACATTTCCAACATCTGTCTAGCATCTTGTTGTTCATCTTTGCCAATTTTTTAGGAGTCATATACCATCTATACATCATTTTAAAACAGTTCTCTTTAATCTATGACACATCGAAAGCTTCATAGAATTCTTCCACAAGTATTCCCAAGTTTCCATATGTATTTCTTTCTTTACATTAATTGCCCATTTAATCATTTGAGATTTCACTACTTCATCTTCCATAGACCATTTTAAACGTAATTTATATATTTTTGAAATTAATTTTTCATTGTCTCAAAGCAGAACTTTTTCAATTTCTGTTTGTTCTTTTCTTATTCCTTCAGTTTTGATATCATTATCCACCAAACTCTTTATTTGTTGCACTTGAAACCAATCATATTTATTATTCAGCTGTTCAGCAGTTTTCAATTCTATTTTGCTGCTTTCTATTTTTAATAATTGATTATATAACAATCACTTTTCTTCACCTATCTCAGCCGTTATTTTTGTTACTTCAGCTGGCACTATCCATAGCAGTCTTCTCTCATCTCCATATTTCTTATATTTCATCCATGTACTTAACAAATTATTTCTTATATAATGATGAGAGAAAAAACCGTCCATCTTCTTTTTTCCATAATACAAATACGCGTGCCAGCCATATTTATTTCTGTGACCTTCCAACACTAAGTTTTTTATTTAACAGCATTATCCATTCCTTTATCCACGCTAAACAAACTGCTTCTTGATATAATTTTAAATTCAGTAATTGAAATCCACCTCTCTTTTGCATTTGTCAAAATTTTCATTTTGATCCTTGGTTTCTTCCCAGCCCACACAAATCCTGAAATTTTTCTTCTCCATTTATCAAATTGTTTACTATCTTTCACAATAGGAATAGTTTGAAACAAATACATTATTCTTGGTAGAATATTCATTTTAATTGCAGCTATTCTACCCAGCAATGACAAATTACGTTTATTCCATTTTAACATATCTTCATCCATTTTACGCCATAGCTTCTCATAATTATTTTTGAACAAATCAATATTCTTCATTATCTCCACACCCAAATATTTTACCTTGGCGATAACTTCACAGCCCGTCAGTCTCTGCAAGGCCTGTTGCTTGTTTGTATGCATATTTTTACATAAAAATTTTGATTTTTCTTTGTTAATACAAAGTCCCGCTAACTCCCCATATTCTTGTATTTTAGCTAACAGCAAAGGTGTAACTTGTATGGGATTTTCATTTATAAACATTATATCATCTGCAAATGCTCTGTATTTGTAAGCAAATCTTTTTATTTTTAATCCTTCTATTTCTTTATCTTCTTGAATCTGCATCAATAATATTTCAAGAGTCATTATAAACAACAATGGGGAAAGCGGACAACCTTGTCTTGTCCCTGTAAGATCTGCGTTTATACATAGCCTTGCACGTTGTTCAGTATATATTACTTTTAACATTCTTATAAAGCTTTCTCCCAACTCCATTTTTTCCATTACTTCAAACATAAAGTCCTTAGTTTAAATTGTCAAATGCTTTCTCTGCATCCGCAAAGAATAATGCTACTTCCTTTTTTGGATGTCTTTCATAATATTCTACAATATTTACAACAGTTCTAATATTGTCTCTTATTTGCCTTTTGGGGAGAAACCCCACTTGATCTTCCTTTATAAAATTTATCAAATGTTGTTTAAGCCATTCTGCCAAGATTTTTGTATATATTTTATAGTCATTATTTAATAGCTAAATTGGTCTGTAATTTTTTACATTTGTGACATCTCTATCTTCCTTTGGAATCAACAAAATAACAGCTTCCTTCCATGTGTTTGGTATTTTCCCTTTTATTCTTATCATGTTCATCACCTTCTGCAATTTCGGTATTTACTCTTCTTTAAAGGTTTTAAAGTATTTAGCTGTATATCCATCTGGCCCAGGTGCCTTTCCATTTTTCATTGCATTAATTGCTGCTTCAATTTCTATTTTTTCAATTGGATAATTCAAAACTTTTGGCATATATTCTATTAAGGGTTCTATTTTTATCTTTTGTAAATACTCATCCATCTTTTCTTTATTTTAACATCTTTAAACAACTTGGCATAATACTTAAATTCTCTTTTTATTCCCTCTTGGCTAACCACTAGGGATGTGCAAAAAAAAAAAAAATCAGTATTACACGGATTCGGAAGTATACGGGGGAAGAAAATTCGGAATCCCTGTATACTGTCGAATACCGCATTCAGAATAGCTGCATATACGGTAGATGCGCGGCTATTTCCGAATATACGGCCCTATTATACCCTATGGGCCATTGAAATCAATAGCAAATAGGGTATATTTGAAGCCACCTGGAAGGAAGGGGGTTTGAGGGAGAGCCCCCAAATTTGCAGGAGACCTGCAGGGGACTCTCCCCTACAAACCCCCCAAGTCCCAGAAAGTTTGGGCCAGGAGTTCCCATTCCAGGGGCACCCAAAGAGGGTGCCCCTATTCCATCATTATACCCTATGGGCCATTGAAATCAATGGCAACATAGGGCATAATTAGAGGCTACTTGGGGGCAGAGGGTTTGAGGGAGAGCCCCAAAAACTGCAGGGAACCTGCAGGGGACTCTCCCCTACAAAACCCCCAAGTCCCAAAAAGATTGGGCCACGGGGTCCTTGTCTTTGGGCTCCCCAAAAGGCCCATTGCCAACAATGATGGGGAAAGCCCAATTAGCCACTTCCTCACTGTAATTGTCGTGGGAAAAGTGGCTCTGGGGAGCAGGGGGTTTTGAGGAGAGCCCCCCAAACTGCTGTGCAGCTTCAGGGCACTGTCCCACACAAAACCCACAAGGCCAAAAAAAAAAATTGGACCAGGGGGTCCAATTCCTGGGGCACCCAAAGCCAAACCTAACTTCACACCAGAGAATCTCTATAGGACCCAAATGCACTACATCCCTCTATCTACTCTATGAACCCTGCAGGCCTGGAACCAATATAAACTCAGTTGCCAACATCACTGCCACAGAAAACACAATCGGCTCAAGGTCTGCTCTGCAGACCTGGCTGTAGCAAACCCAGATGCCAGCTCTCCAGCCCTGCCCCAAACAACACGGGGAGAGCTGGCCAACCACAACAAGCCTGCTGGTTCTGGGTTTCTCACCCAGGTGCCAGCTTCCCTGCCACAGAACACACAATCTACAGATGCCAGCTCTCCAGCCCTGCCCCAAACAACACGGGGAGAGCTGGCCAACCACAACAAGCCTGCTGGTTCTGGGTCTCTCACCCAGGTGCCAGCTTCCCTGCCACAGAACACACAATCTACAGATGCCAGCTCTCCAGCCCTGCCCCAAACAACACGGGGAGAGCTGGCCAACCACAACAAGCCTGTTGGTTCTGGGTCTCTCACCCAGGTGCCAGCTTCCCTGCCACAGAACACACAATCTACTCTATAAAAACAAGAAAGTGACCCAGCACACACAGCCCACACACATCCTCGCCAACCCCCACACCAACCAGAGGTAATTTAAAAAAACCAAAACAAAACCAGCAGAATCACAAAAGGCCAAGTGAAAAAAGTGGCCTTTTCACCAACAAGAAAGCTCAGGCCAAATAAGTCAACAACAACCCCCCCCCAAAAAAAACCTGAACCAGGAAAAGGGGGACAAAAGTGGCCTTTTAAACAATGGAAATTAGGCCAAACAGCACCCCCTACAAGAACCAGAAGAGAAGAGTAACAGCAGCAGCACAA
Source organism: Heteronotia binoei (assembly GCF_032191835.1). NCBI lineage: Eukaryota > Metazoa > Chordata > Lepidosauria > Squamata > Gekkonidae > Heteronotia > Heteronotia binoei. Next base: position 16,961 of record NW_026800150.1, read on the forward strand.
CACAGCAGTAACAAATCAAACAGTACTTTTAAAACAGTAAAAAATTTAACTTTTAACAATATAGGAAATTAGGCCAAACAGCACCCCCCCCCCAAGAACCAGAAGAGAAGAGTAACAACAGCAGCACAACACAGCAGCAACAAATCAAACACTGAATACTTTTAAAACAGTAAAAAACTCAACTTTTAACAATACAGGAACTTTGCCACCCCCCCCCCCCCAAAAAAAAACCCCTTCACCCTAACCCCAAGAAATCCAAGCCACCCAAATCAGGAGAAGTAAAAGGACACTGCACTTTTAAAAGTCCTCTCACTAAATTAAGATATGGGCAAATTAGCAAACCCCCCCCACCCCAGGCCCCCACCCCCAGCAGAACCTAACCCCAACCCCAAATAGGCTACCCACCCAGTACTCACCCACCCAAATCTGGATAAGTAAAGGGACTCTAGTCCTTTTGCCAACAAAAATTAAAACAAGAAGAACCCCAAAACTGTCTTACCTTGTCTTCTCTATTCCAGGGAAGTCTGGTAAGGCTGAGTGAGAGAGCAGCAGGCAGCAGCTGAAGCCAAGGGCCAGCCAGCAGCAGCACAATCTCTCTCACACCAACCAACATACACCAACACAGCAGCAATGGAGGAGTCCAGCCAGGAAGACTCCTTAAAAAGGCCGCCCTGAGCCCGCCTCGGTGGGGTAGGGCAGGATATAAATAGAATAAAATAAATAAATAAAAGGTTCTCTGGCCCTACAGGGAGCAATTTCAAAAAATAGCACTGCTCTCTGATTGGCCAGACATCAGTGCTTACTTGGATACCCAAGTAAGCAAAAGATCAAAATAACAACAATGTAGCTGATGGCTGGGCCATCAGCTACACAACAGCCCTGCAAAGCATGCATTTGCAATGCATTTTGCAAATGCATGCTTTGGATTGGCTGCTGGGGCTCCTCTTCCCCCCCCCCCCCGATCCCAGGGAGGCTATGGGAGAGGCGGGAAGAGGCTACTAAAGGCGGAAAAGTAGGCAAGCAGCTCCCCTGAGGCTGCAGAAGCTACTTTCCCGCCTTTTGCATTGACAGCTGTATACTGCCGAATAGCTATTCGGCAGTATACGGTGAGCCGTATTCAGCTGCCGCATAATTGGCCTCAATGGGAATCGGCTACAGCCGATTCCGTATACAGCCGAATCAGTGGTGATTCGGCTGTATATGCGGTTCAGCCGAACCGAATGCACACCCCTACTAACCACCTCTCTTCTATCTACCACAATTTTATTAATAATTTTATTTTCTCTCTCTTTCTTCAGTTGCCAAGCCAAATATTTTCCAGGTTTGTTTGCACCCTCAAAATTTTTCTGCTGCAATCTTTTCATATTCCATTCCAGTTCTTTATTTAACAAATGTCTCATTTGCATTTGTAGTATTGTAATTTCCCTTATAATTTTTTCCCTGGCCTTTTTCTCAACTCCCCTTCTTGTTTCTGTATTTCATTTTGAATGTCCAAGAACTGTTTTTCTTTTGCTCTCATCTTTATTATCTGAAGTAATCAATATTCCTCTCATTACTGCTTTATAGGCATCCCAGGCCATCTGAAATTCTATATCCTCTTTGTCATTCATTTGAAAGAAAGCTTTAGTTTCATTTTCTAGGGATGTCACTATTTCTTTATTCTGTAGTAAATCTTCATTCAATCTCCATCTTCTCAACTTCTTAGACAATTTTGTAATCCACATTATTGGGTTATGGTCAGCCCCAATTTTAGGTAAAATCTCTATTTTCCTTGTTATAAGACCTAAATCTTAGTGCCCCACAACATGTCAATTCTGGAAAAAGTTTTATGTCTTGCTGAAAAAAAGGTATAGTCCCGCACTTCAGGATTAAATTTCCTTCATATATCCTCCAAATTTTCTTGTTTGACCAATTCAGAAAAAGACTTTGGCAATTTTCCTTCATTATTAATTTTCCCCCCAGACCTATCCAGTGTATTCTTAATTGTTCCATTAAAGTCCCCCATTAGCAAAACTTGGTCATAAGTCAGTTCATCAAATTGTTGTATAATGTCTTTTTAAAAAGCATCCTTTGCACCATTTGGTGCATACAGTCCCAATAACAATGGTTTTTTTTGCATTTAATATTTCTACTGCTACAAATCTTCCATCTTCAAACACTAATTTCGGCTCCAATTCTTGTTTAATATAAAAAACCACTCCCCTTTTCGTCTGTTCAGCCAATAAATAAAATTCTAGTCCCAGTTGTTTATTCCATAAAAATTTGTAATCCTTTTGCTTAATATGCACTTCTTGTAAACAAACTATATTACAATTTTGCTTTTTAATCCAATGAAACGTAGCCCTTTTTTGTGGTGAATTTAGTCCATTTACATTCCAAGACAATAATTTGTAATCCATCATGGTGCAAATTCTTTATGTTCTTCATAAAATCTACGCAGTTCCACCTAGCCTTTGCTTTTTCTTACTATATCTACACACTCCTGAACAGAAAGCACATAGTGGTAACAAAAAAGGAACAGCAGACAAACAATAGTGCAAGAGTTAGGAGGCAATGGTATGAATTAACTCATTTGCACAGTATTCTATGTATGGGCCTCACAATCTGCATGGAGGCAGCAATATATTTTATAGTGGGTTCTGACAACAAATTGTGATGAACCTTCACATGGACGTACTGATTCATAGTCTATATAAGTGATGTGTGCCTGCCTGCAGTACTGCATATTCCAGGGTGGTCATACAGGAGCTGCTGCTTGTATGAGCCAGCCCTGAAAGACAATGGCTTGCTCAAGTTCATCCTGTTTGATCATAGCAGAGGGAGGATTAGAATCCAGGGATGGAAGTCTCCTAACTAGCATCAGAGAGGTAGAAAGGCAGTGTTTTGTTCTAGAGTCACGTTAAGCACAAGGACACCTGTATTTCTTATTGATCCAGATACCTACATGGTACTCAGCACCTTAAACATAAAGTTCTTTGTAGTTAGTTACTTTGTAGTTACTTATTTAATGCCCCTAAAGATGGTCACACTGCTAAACAACAGGTTTTCACCTAAATATTATTTTAAAACCCTGAATAAATAAAACTAATATATTTATGCAGATGAAGATGGACAATTCCAAGAGGCAATCAGACGAAGTTTTCAGGAAAGATGAAGATATCCTGAGGAGATTAGTGCTCTACAACATCCAAGCTGCTGTTGTCATGGATTAGAAAGTTGTCAGAATTACTGCTTAACATTTCAAACTATAAATGGCACTTTAAACAATTGAGCTCTCTCAAGCCTCTTGTCTAGCATAGAATTAAGCACACTTTTAAGTCCTACAAGACTGCTGTCAAATTCAAGTGTGCTTAGCTGCATTCCAGATCTCGGTCATTGCAGTTTATCACAATATAGTATAAAGTGGTGCATGAGAGGGAGAATACTGTAAGAATACTTGACCATTGCATTTTAAGGACCCAGTGGAAGCTAAGATAATGATTTATTATTTTCAGTGTTTTAATCTCTTTTTATGTTGTATGTATATTGCTAGCAAGGCTGTGCAGCAGGTACAAGTATTGAATCCTCATTTTTCTTGGACCATCCTGTCTTAGTTGATTAGCAAAGCAAAGATCTGTACTTACAATTTAGTTTACAGGTAGACTTGAGAACACTTCACTGTGGTGTAAAGAAGCACTAGTTAGGCTGGTTACTTTTATTTGTTCACTTTGAATTTGAGGAATGAATGCAATGCCAAAACAATTGTGTTGTCTGTTTTTTTCCCTGTGTCTTGTTAATATTTCAGAAAAGTTCTTTTTCCTTTATTTCAAAGTCTTAACAGTTTTAGGGGGCTTTTATGTTCAAGTATTGATTAATTGTAGCTATTAGACAACATATGCCATACTTTACCATAATTAAAAGTATTAATTACTTTGTAATGTTCCCATTTCAACCAAAGGCCTTGAAACTTTTCACACTTCTTTCCTCATCCAGCTCTTTTCTACACATGCGCACATTCTTTTCCAAGTTGGTCTAGTTGTGTATCAATGAGTAGAATACAAAAGATGCTAACCTAAAATTGCAATCCTGCACGTGAAGTTGCCTTTTACTTAATCAGTCTATTGGTCAAACAAGGTCAGCATTCTCTGCTCTGATTGGTAGCAGCTCTCCAGGGTCTTAGATGTCAAAGGTCTTTCATGTGACTTAGTAGTACTACCTGATTTTATTTTAATAAGGAGATGCCAGGGATTGAACCTGAGATCTTTTGCATGCAAAGCAGATGATGCTTTAAGTGAGCCACAGTCCCTCTACTGAAACCAAAGATAACTTCGTTAACTCCCCCTATATGCTCACTTCATCTGTCTTCCATCGGATCTTTAATATCTTTGCCTGAGTCTGTAAGCTGTGCTGCTCTATAATCAGGGTCAAATAGCTTATTTTTTGATCAGTTGCCAGCTTGCATTCTCCCTATACTTCACATCAGCCAAAGCTATAATACTTGTAAATGCTTTCTATACCCTTATGCACAGTAGTAACCAAGTACTTATCCAAGCACTCTTCATGTTTCTTGACATCATTTGCATAATGGAATCAATTATCCACTCCCACTTCACCAACCAGGGTTTCCTATAAAGAGCAGATAGATTCATGTTCAGTAGCACCTTAGACACCAGCAAGATAAAGCTTTTGAGTCAAAGCTCCCTTTTGAATCTCAAAAGCATATATCCCAAAAATTTTGTTGGGTATCTAAGGTGCTATGAGACTTGAATCTAGATTTTACTACTAAAGACCAGTTTCCAAATCTGCCTTCAGCTGCACCCTGTTCTTTCTTCTGAGAGCCAGCTGTGTGTAGTAGTAAAGAGTGGCAAACTCTTAATATGGAAAACTTGGGTTTGCTTCCCCACTTCTCCACATGCAATCAGCTTGGTGATGCTGGGTCAATCATAGTTCCCTCAAGAGCAGTTCTCTTGGAGCTCTCTCAGTCCCACCTACCTCACACAGTGTCTTGTGGGGAGAAGAAGAGAAAACAATTGTAAGCCGCTGAGCTCTTGAGTAGTGAAAAAGAGGGGTATAAAAACCAGCTACTTTTCCTTATCAAGCCAGTTATGACCTAGTAGAGCTGTCACATTTCCAGGAATACTTAGTTCATATTTTTCCTCAATCTGTATGTTCTCTGAATTGTTTCACTCTTAATTCCCCTTTGCTGAATTCTGCCTGCAGTCTTTCTGCTACTCTTTCCCCACCCTGTTTGTGTATTGTCATATTTCTGTGTTAACAATATCCATGTGGGTTTTGTTTTTAGCCATGCTGATATTATTCATTGGGAATCTTCCCTGAGGGAGAGAGAGTCTGATAAATCCTGACATAGGCATAATCCTTGTAAGATGATTCTGTGGCCAGAGTGCTAACATCTGGATATGGAGTATCATGATATTGTGGAGTGGCCCCAGCTCCTCTACTGTGATGAAAGAAAACTAACATGTATGAGAGAAGACTGCTTCTTGCTGTTTTAGCTTGCTGATTTCAAGTAGTTTTATTTTGTTTCTCAGCTAAAAATTCCCTGTGCATTTAATCAATAGGCTTCTTCAGGGGAATATGTTCTCATAATTACATAGGAATATTTATTCAGTTAAAATTATGTCAACAAATAAGTTTTTAAAAGCAAATTGCAATTTGTACATTGTAGTATCAAGCAAATAGAAAATCATTAAATATAGCTGTGAGGGACCCGGTCAGTGTCTGCTTTGGAGAGCAACCACTTTAAATTTCTCCCTAGTCACCTTCACTAAGTCCCTCAGCACACTCAGAAATCCTGTCAGACCTCAAAAATAATAGACACCAGACGGTTTTAAACTCAAAAACCACAAAACAGATTTATTAGATAACAAAAGGCAAGGAAGAGGGATCAAAATAATATTGATTATAACCAATCAATAATATTATGATTCCTATGTAATATTGATTATAACTAATCAATAACAAAATCAGTTGGCAGGTAGATGGTTGGCAAATAATCATATATTCATTTACAGATTTGTCAGGCTGAGGTGAAATATAAATCTCTAATACTGGCAGAATATTTTTAAACAGCTAAACAGGCAGGCTTCAGAATTCTGCAGGATTTTTCTTCAGGCAGGCAGTGTCTTCTGGGCACTTAGAATGCTTCTTAGTACCGATCAAATAGCTGTTCTCTGGCTATTCAGCTAATAAAAATAACAAATTGACTCACTCTTCACACACACACACACACACATACATAGAACTCCTGACTGGTGCCAGTTAATTCTCCCTCACAGACCCTCACACTAGCTTCCAGGACTCACACCTCGTGTGTCTCAGCTCTAACTAGGTTTCTGGTCTGAGTCTTGGGTAACCCTGCTGACTACCAGAATCCAGTTCTCCCTTCAGTATGTCTTTGTATGATCTTAGTTTGTACACCAGAGACTGCCTGATGTGCTGGCAAACTCTCCCTCAGAGTTCCTTCACAGAAGGTGCCTGGTGTTTGCCGCTGTCTGCCTTCAAACTCACTCAGACAGAGACTACGCACAGCTCTGTCTCCCACAAGGAGCTCAGCCTCACTGGCTGTTTTCAGCCCCTTGTCCGGTTGCTTTTACAACTGACCGGCCTAAGCCCACAGTCTTCACTTCAGACTCCTATGAAGACTTCTCTCGAAGACTCCCCAGCTAAGACTCAACTCCTGAGTTTTTTCTAAACAAGCCTCATTTTGTTCTTTTTTTCCCCCTAGGGCAACATTTCAGCTACTCAGGTTAAATTCCTGAGTCGATCACAATAGCCACTAGAACTTACTCTGTCTTTATGGTTGCATGAAAGAAAACAAGGGAGAGAAAGAAAGTCCCCATATAAGAAACTGTCCAGCACCCAACCACTGTTATATAATTATGAAATCTCAGTACTGTATTTTGTATATTATATTACTGATTCCCCTGCAGAAGTCTTGGTGAAATGTGTCAGGAATTCTTGAGTAATAAAACATATTTTTTTTCCCTTGACTCCTCAGCCTGCACCTTATTTTTATTAATGACTTGTGAAGCCCTTTTATTTTCTCCTTGCTTCAAGTAGTTTCAGTTACGAGGAAGTACTAAAACCTGAAAATATTCACCAGCAGTCTAAAACAATACCACTTGAATCTGTTCATTACGTAAACTGTAGGCCTGTCATCTGATGAGAGAAAAGTAGACGTTATTTAATCAGTTGATTGAGTTGTAGTTACATATACAGTGCAGTCTGTTTAAAACAAAAGCCTATTTCTGTTGTGTGTATACATTCCCTCCTATACGAAAGAATAAGAGAGAATGCTTGATGTAAATAATTTACTGACTGCATAATAGAAAATACTTGTAATTGGATATGGAAAGATATTTCTGTTCCTTGAGGTAAACAAACTACTAGTGGATGTGTATCATTTGAACATAGTCAATAGTAACATCTCTGAGAGTACTGATTGCTTGTTGGGGATGAAGGAATGCTTGGACTAAAACTAACATCTTGCTATGAAAGGTAGTTACTGCTGTTAGTAACAAGGAGCATAGTAGTAACATTGCTCCAAACATTTCTAGAAGTATCGATTGATACTTTTTTATTGCATATGGTTTTAAATGTTTTGTTGTGCGGAAAATGCTTGTTTAATGAGAAGACATTCTGAATTTAATAGGATGTACCTTCAGTGTGCACATCAGTACTATTAGAATAAAAAAATATGAAGACTTTGCCCCATATATAAGTTGTGGTTAGATAATGGCATGTGTTAATGGTGCTATGTTATGCAGAATTATTTCAGCCTAAATCCATTAGATGGAGTTCCTCTGCATAAGATTACACTGTGGGGGCATTAATCTTTTCAGAAGTTTAAAAAAATTGAAGACCTTTTCAAGTTGGTTACAAGAAACCTGCTAGATGTGTATGTAGTAAACATTATCTTTACTCCAAATAGGGTTGTTTATACCATTGCGAGGCCACAACATACTTTCTTTTTTTATAACTATATTTATTATACCTTTCTTTAAAAATTTCATACAGTAATAGAAACATGACATATGTATAACAATCACACAATAAAGATTAATACAACAAAACCAGCTTTCCCACTGGTGGAAAAAGAGGAAAAAGGTCCCTTCTGGCCACCAAGATAGATATATTAGGGATCATGGAGACTGACTCAGATTGAGTGGAAACGTTGGCTGGATCTAAGTCTGTATGAGACTGGATATAGAATCACAGACTTGACATACAGTGTTCTGAATTTTTACTTCGGAGCTTTTAAGACCTTGAATAGCCAGGGACCAACATTTCTACAGTTCTGCTTCTACCCTTATGTGCCCCATTGAGCTTTGCACTCAGCAGATCAGCATTTACTAGTGATCCCAGGCCCAAAAGGCGTCTGTCTAGCCTCAACTAGGGCCAGGATGTTGTCCCTCCCCCACAACCTGGTGGAATGAGCTCCCACTAGAGATCAGGGCCCCATGGGACTATACAGTTCCACAGGGCTGCAGCTAGGATTAAAAGGTTGGTGGGGCACACAGGAGGATTTTTTTTTGTTAGAGGGGCCAAGGAGATGGACTCTGGGCATTGAAAGTTCTACTTAGGAGTAAGCCTTCCATGCAACTGCCTGGCCCAGGGCTCTGTGTATGTGTGCTGCTGCAAAGTGAAGCTGGCCGAAAGTACCTGTAGGTGGCCCAGCAGCCTCCCAGGAAGCATGCCAGGGGCCGTGTAATGTGCTCAGGAAGTGACACCGATGGCTATGAATGGTGGGGCCAGCTGCTTTCCGGATGGGTGAGGGTGGAGGAGCCAGCTCCCACCATCTCTGCAAGACAGAGCTATTCCACCAGGTTTTTGGGTGAGGCTGCAGAAATCAAATACCATTTGGCCCCTCATGTTAGCATCTTCTATAAGATCTATAATTTTGAGGACTTAGGATGACAACCCCCACTTTGGTTTGGCTGAGAGTGGGGCATCTATCTGGAATCCTTCATGCAGGGGTGGAATTCTAGCAGGAGCTCCTTTGCATATTAGGCCACACCCCACTGATGTAGCTCTTTTTTGTAAGCTGTTGGAGGATTGGCTACATCAGGGGTGTGTAGTCTAATATGCAGAGGAGCTTCTGCTAGAATTCTACCCTTGCCATTATGAGATTTAGCCCTCTTAGTTTTTTCAACTAAATTAATACCAGGACACCCTGGAAATTGTCTGAAGTTAAGAACATAAGAAAAATCATGTTGGATCAGGCCAATGGCCCATCCAGTCCAACAACATAAAGTTGTTTGAACAACGTTTTAGGGATTGAAATTGTTATAGTTTTTAAAGTCTGATTTTATTGTTTTATAACTAATGATGTAACCTACCCTGAACCAGTTTGTGGGAAGAACAGGATAGAAATGGAATCAAATAAATAAATTATTGAACTCTGGTATTAACTTCTGAGTAAACATACCTACGACTTAGCTCTACAATGGCATAGTGTGTCTGCATTCCCCTAATACTAAGAAACAAATGGTTTGCAAGGTTTTTTTAAAAACATATAAAATATTTATATATTATTCTGGTCTCTAGTTTCCTGGGAAAGTGTCATGGGTGGTTCTATAAGAGTTGTTCTCCGGTGGTCTGGACAGTGGGTCGGTCCGACTACTGGGTATAGGCTCCTCCTCCTCTTCACAGGGTCGGGTCTTCAAGCTGATCCGAAGGGGGGGAGTGGCCTATACCACCAAGCTCCCGCCAGTTTGTTTCCCGGCCCTGCTAGAGCAGGACGGTTTCTCTTCTACAGCGTGCTTATAGCAGCACTGAAGATCCGAAGGAAGAAGACTTTGCCTTTCTGGAGGCTGGGGACTGGGAGCGTAGGGGTTTTCCCCGACAAACCCAGCCAGCGGACAAACGCGCAGGGCTACTCACGAGTAGTTCCCGCGACGACGCAGCAGGCTCCGGACGCTGTTGGCAGCGCGGAGGTCCGTGGGGCTCCGTTTCCACTCGCACACGTGTGGAACGGAGCGGAGAAGAAAAGCGACGGCTCTTTGAAGAGCGGTAAGTCGTCCCGCGGCAGGGAGAACCTGCGCGGGCGATGTGGAGCCGGGGGGGAGGGGGAAAAGGAACTTTCCCCTTCAGGCTGCAGGTTTTTTCCCTTCGTGGAAACCTGCTCAAGGGACTGCATAGTCCGGCCTGCCTTTCTTCTCTAATCCCCGTTGATCCGAGGTAAGGTTCTCCATAGCACAGAGTTTTACACATGCAGTTTTTCTACTGCACTAAGCTCTGCTTACAACCCGTTTTTTCAGTCCTCGGTGGTTTTTTTGCGTGCAATGCTTTAGCCGATAGGGCAATCAGAGGGCTAGTTAAAGACTGTTAATGCCCTCCATTTTGGAAACCTTCCCGCCCTTTTATTGTAGCCTGTCTTTCTCATTTCCCTTATAGGGATCTGGTGTGCAGACAAAATGGCGGCTAGCTCCCAGAGCAACTCTCCAAGCGAGTCTGACTTGCCTCTTTTAACAGGAGCTTTGTCACAGCAACAAGAAACTCAGAACCCTGATATCTCAGGCGAGGATGCAAAATCTAATCTTTTACAATGGCTCAAAAGAGAGATGTTGAAGGAACTGGGGCAGGATCTTGTTCAACAGGCCCCTTCCCTTCTGAGGCAACAAAAGAGAAAAAGACCCAGAGACCTCAGCCCTAGTGACACTATGGGGCAGTCTAAGGGCAGGATGCATCCAGGTCTGGACTCCCCTCTTCTGAGTTCAGCTGAGGAGTCGGAGGACTCTGATCAACAGTCTGAAAGGGAGGAAGGAGAACTTTCAGATGAGGATGAGGAAAAGTCGGACACTGTGCAGTCTAGACTTTTCCCTTTTGAATATTACTCTAAGCTACTTCCCAAGGTCTTGAGAACCCTTAATTTTGTGCCTGTTCCTAAGGAAGATGAGGAGCTAGACCCCGACTTGCCCACGGGATCAGGGGAAATGATGCCCAAACTGGGCAGTGTCCAGACGGGGGTGCCATTACCAGCCACCTTTTTCGCTCTAGTTAAAGCAGAGTGGGAAAAGCCGGCTAAGCCCAAGTCTAACCAGCAGATCATTCCTAAACTCTACTCCCTTATTCCAAAGGCCACTAAGAAGTTAAAATTACCAACAGTGGACGATCCTGTGACTAGTTTGATCTCTAATTCGGTCCTCCCCATGGATGCAGATGGTCTTCCTAGGGATCCATGTGACAGGAGGATTGAGCAGGCCTTGCGGAAAGAATTTGAAGCAACATCATGGGCAATCAAAGCGGCCACAGCATCTTCTCTTTTTGCTAGAGCAATGTGCACGTGGTCCAATAACTTAGCAGCGGCAGATAGTGGAGCTCCCAAGGAGTTTAAGGATGAGCTTAAAAAGATTGCTCTGTCTGCGGCCTTTGTGGCAGACAGTTCATTAGACACTATGCAGCTAGCTGCCAGAGCTATGGCTTGTGGGGTGGCTGCCAGACGTAACATTTGGCTGCGCAATTGGGAAGTGGACACTACTGCCCAGGCCAGAGTGGCAGCAGTCCCCTTTAAGGGTTCCTTGTTGTTTGGGGAGGGTCTGGATAGATTCCTCATTGAAAACAAGGATAAAAAGAAAGTCCTTCCCTCCAAGGGTAAGGAGACCAAGCAGAGGAAGTCCTTTTCGTCCTTTCGAGGGCCTAAAAAACAACCCAGGTCAGGTCCCTTTCGTCCCTTCAGAGGGAAGTGGCAGCAGAAGGGGCGTGACTCCAAACCCTATTTCTCTGGGAAGTCAGATCAGAACTCTAAATCCTCTGCCAAAAAAGGAGGACCCCAATGACTACGCCCTTCATCACATAACGGGGAAAATAGGGGGTCGCCTCTCATCTTTCAAAGACATCTGGAGTCAATCGATTCAGGACAAGTGGGTTCTGGATGTAGTGACTCATGGATATGCCATAGAGTTCCTTACCCCCCCTCCCAACCACTTTCGTTGGGTTCCACGAAAGAAAAATTTGGCGGCACACAATGCCATGATGGCAGCCATCCATCATCTGGTGGATATAGGAGCGGTGGAGCCGGTCCCAATCTCCCAGCAGGGTTTAGGAGTTTACTCCATCATATTTTTAGTTCCAAAAAAGAACGGGGAGTTCAGGACCATCCTGGATCTGAAATGGCTCAACAAGTTTGTTCCAACAAAGCACTTCAAAATGGAGACCCTTCGGTCGGTGTTGCTAGCCATTCAGCCCCAGGATTTTCTGGCCTCGCTGGATCTGTCAGAGGCTTACCTGCATGTACCCATTCGGGACTCACACAGGAGGTTCCTACGTTTCTCCTACGGGGGAAAACATTTCCAATATCGGGCACTGCCATTCGGGCTGAAATCATCACCCCGGGTCTTTACGAAGGTTCTGGTCACTCTGGTGGCGGAACTGAGACTGCAGGGAGTGGCCTTGTTTCCTTACCTGGACGACATTCTGGTGAAGGGGGGGTCATTCCAGCAATGCCAGGAGGACATGCACCGAACAGTGACCATGTTGCGCAAGCATGGATTCGTTGTGAATCTGGAAAAGAGCAATCTGCTTCCATCCCAGAGACTAGGGCATCTGGGAGTGGAGATAGATTCAGTCCTGGACAGGGTTTTTGTATCCCTGGAGAGACGGGAAAAGTTCTGTATCCTCTTACGGGGGGTTCTACAGCAGAGCAGGGTGTCAGTCATGGTTTTAGCACAGCTACTAGGGATGATGGTCTCTTTTCAGGACCTTCTCCATTGGGCCAGGTTCCACACTCGCCCCCTGCAGTTCTTCCTTCTTCCGTTCCAGGAGGCCATAGGGAACAAGATCCCCAGGTTAGTGACATTAACGCCAAACTTGAAATCCCAGTTGCAGTGGTGGTTGGACCCGAGTCTTTTCGGATCAGGCCACCCTCTGCGCGAACCCCTGAGGGTATGTCTTACCACGGATGCCAGTCTTTGGGGCTGGGGGGCTCACTCTCAGGATCAAATGATCCAGGGTCGATGGGAACCCCACGAATCAAAGCGGAGTATCAACTTCTTAGAACTCAGGGCGATTCGATTAGGGCTACAGGGCTTGCAAGCAGTCCTGAGGGGTCACCACGTTTTAGTGAAAACGGACAATTCAACAGCCAAGGCGTATGTGAATCGACAGGGAGGGACCAAGGTAAAGTCTCTCCATGCCGAAGCCAAGACTCTTTTCGAATGGGCAGAGAACAATCTCTTATCGATCAAGGCAGTACACGTTCCCGGAAAGGACAATCTAGTGGCGGACTGGCTCAGCAGACGCTGGTTGGACCAGACGGAGTGGATGTTACACAAAGACACGTTCCGTTTGATAGTGGACAGATATGGACCGGTGACAGTGGACCTGTTTGCCACAGCAGAAAATCGTCAGGTGGACAGGTTTTTTGCCAAAAACAGAGACATAAGAGCGGAAAATACCGACGCTCTCAGCGCAGACTGGCCGGTGGGACTTCTATATGCCTTTCCGCCCCTGCCTCTTTTACCCAGGGTAATCCAGAGGGTGGTGGTGTCACGGGCCGAGATGGTATTGGTGGCTCCCTTCTGGCCAAGGAGGTCTTGGTTCCAGGAACTCAAGAGGTTGTCGGTCCAGCCTCCCTGGCGCTTGCCGAGGAGGGACGACCTTCTGGCTCAGGGCGACATTTTTCACCCCCAACCAGACTTACTACAATTAACAGTCTGGAGGTTGAGCGGTTGCAGCTCGAGGGACTAGGTTACAGCAAAACGGTGGTAGATACTATGTTGGCTTCACGTAAAGGTTCCACAAATAGAGTATACAATACCACCTGGAAAGTTTTCTCATCGTGGTCGGCCCAACGGGGGTGGGATCCGATGTCTGTAAAGGTTGATGGTATCCTAGGTTTTTTGCAGGAAGGAGCAGACAAGGGACTTTCCACCAGCACGTTGCGAAGGCAGGTGGCGGCGATTTCGGCTATACAAGGGGTACGGGGTCGCAAGACTCTGTCAGCGCATCCTCACGTTAAAAGGTTTCTGAGGGGTATTTCTCTCCTGAAACCGCCACAAGTGCACAGATTTCCCTCTTGGAGGTTGAATGTTGTCCTTCAGGCCTTGTGTGGGCATCCCTTTGAACCTCTGGCTTCCTGCGGGATCAAGGAATTAACCTTTAAGACCCTTTTTTTAGTAAGCATCACCTCGGCGCGTAGAGTGTCTGAGTTAAGGGCATTATCAGTTGATAAAGAACTGTGTGTCTTCCACAATGAGAAGGTGGTTCTGAGACCAGACCCATCTTTCATTCCTAAAGTCAACTCCTTCTTTCATAGGTCCCAAGAATTGGTTCTGCCAAACTTTTGTCCCAATCCGAAATCACCAAAGGAAAGGGCATTGCATTGCCTAGATGTTAAGAGGGCGCTTAGTTTTTATTTAGAGCGCACCAAAGAGTGGAGACAATCAGATTCGTTGTTTGTGTCCTTCAGCAAAAAATCGAGGGGACGACAGGTTTCTACTTCATCCCTTAGCAGGTGGTTGAGAGAGTGTATCGGTCTGGCTTACAAGGCGCAGGGGCAGAACCCTCCAGAGGGAATTACGGCTCATTCCCTGAGGGGGGCAGCTACATCGGCAGTGTATCGGTCCTTTCCGTCATTGGAGGCTGTATGTAAGGCGGCGACATGGAGATCGGTACACACATTTACCAGACACTATAAGGTGGACAAATGGGCTTCAGCGGAGGCGGCCTTTGGGAGGCGTGTGCTGCAGCATGCACTCTAAACAGGGAAGCCGGTCCCGCCCGGGGATGTCAGCTTTGTTACGTCCCAGTAGTCGGACCGACCCACTGTCCAGACCACCGGAGAACGGAAGATTGGTCACTTACCGTGAAGCTTCCTTCTCGGTGGACTGGCAGTGGGTCGGTCCGGCCCGCCCGTCAGAGGTTGAGCGGCTTCCTGGGTTTTGGAGATGGATCCTGGAGCCTCGTCTTTTCTTTCCTGAGTTCTATGGTCTGTTCGGTTTGGCAACGTTGGTTTCAGTCTCCTATGTTGGAGTTTTTTTTCTGGAACTTAATAAATGAATTTCCTCATTCTCCTGCCTCAGTTGTGAATGGGGAGGTCGTGGAACTGTTTATTCCTAGGGGGATGCGGCTTGGATACACCTGGCGGGAGCTTGGTGGTATAGGCCACTCCCCCCCTTCGGATCAGCTTGAAGACCCGACCCTGTGAAGAGGAGGAGGAGCCTATACCCAGTAGTCGGACCGACCCACTGCCAGTCCACCGAGAAGGAAGCTTCACGGTAAGTGACCAATCTTCCGTTCTGTGGTTTCTATTCATAACTATGGTTGCCCATGTATATACACTGTACACCTGAGTCTTATAAAAGTTTTCCCCTCTGTCATAAACTACATTTAATATAGAACATGTCATGACATGTTATCTTCTAAATAGTCTACAAGAAGAATAGCAAAATGGAAGTGATTTTATAATATTAAATATTTTATAAAAGTTGTCATGAACAGGGATGACTTCCCATGATGTTTATACCTCAACAGACACAAAGGAAAACTTTTAAGACAAGGCCTCAGATTCAGTGGGAGCTCACAGGAGCACAGCTTCTGAACTTTTCTGAGAGTTCCACCTCCTTGTCCATTGAATAGTATGTGCAGCTGCATAATAATCCCTGGATGAGCTCCACCACCTATTTTTCTACAAAACGACCCTCTTTAAGACCATCAGTACTCATAGGATTTGAAAATCAGGTGTACATTACTTGCTCAAGAATAATATTTTGCATTTATGTACCATTTACAGATGTTAAAAATATTTCATGTACATCTCATTATAATCATAACCCAGTAAAGGTTAGTATTACCATTCCTGTACTGCAGACAGCAGACTTAGAGAAAATAGCTTGCTTACAGCTACATGGTGGATTGAGTTTGTAACAGAAAAGATTTCCCTCAAGGACTTCTTGGTTCATAGCTCTCCATCATTATGGTGGTATAACAGGTGTGTCCTAAAGAGGCAGGCCCTTTAACAGGATGTTAACATTTCTTAATGCCTGCATACTTTCTCATCGGGGTTCCACTTATCAGAGCCACTGCTGTGTGCTGGCAGAAGGGTCTCTCTGGGGGTAACAGGTGTGCTGTCCTAAGGAAGTGCCACTTCCATTTCTGTCAGCAAATATATATGCCTCCACTGTTCCCTCCTCCAAATGGAACCAACCCAGGTAAGTGCTGCCTCAGGAACGTCTTGTTTACAAGGAGGCAAAGTCAGCCAGCTTCTGAATACTTAAAATCCAGTGTGAATGGGCAAGATGGGTCTTTCTACAAACCTGTTCGTAAAAAAATGTGAAATCTCAGTTTGCGGAAAAATGTGAATTTTTATTTTAGCCATTGGGAGGGTTTTTAAAAGCCAAAAATGATTAAAACTGCCTGTTGCTTTCAGCAACTGGTTCCTTCAGTGGCTGTTGCTAGGTAACCACATCATTCCAGGCTACGTTTATGTGAGGAAAAGGGCAGGGAAGGGGGCAGAGCCCTTTCCAGGCCTACTTTGGCATCTGGCATGATAACTCATCAGGGCTAGGGTTTCCAGCTCCATATTGGGAAATGTCTGGAGATTTTGTAGTGGAGTCTGAGGAGGTCAGGATTTGGAGATAGGAAAAGCCTCAGTCAGATATGCCATAGTTTACTCTTCCTCCAGGCAGATACATCGCTGTGTCAGGTATAAATCACACCTCTGTGTCCCACCTGAAGCTTGGAAACCCGAGGTCTGGAAGGAACCTCTGGTGACCTGATTCCACCCAGCCTGCATGACTCAACTAGGCCCAGCTGCCTGCTACTGATCAGTAGCAGCTATCCTATACAAGCCAGTGTGGTGTTGCAGTTTGATATTAGGTGATCTTGGACCAGTCACATACTTCCATACGGAGTTGATGTGTGAAGAGGAGTGGAAGTTGCTTTGGGCTAGGGATACCAGCCTCCAGGTGGGTACCTGGGGATCCCCAGGAATTAGTTTATCTCCAGACTACAGATATAAGAACATAAGAGAAGCCATGTTGGATCAGGCCAATTGCCCATCCAGTCCAACACTGTCACACAGTGGCCACAAGAAAAACAACCAAGTGCCATCAGGAGGTCCACAAGTGGGGCTAGAAGTCCTTCCACTGTGCCCCCCCCCAAAGCACCAAGAATACAGAGCATCACTGCCCCATACAGTTCCAACAATATGCTATGGCTAATAGCCACTGATGGACCTCTGCTCCGTATGTTTATCCAATCCCCTCTTGAAGCTGGCTATGCTTGTAGCCACAACCACCTCCTGTGGCAGTGAATTCCACATGTTAATCACCCTTTGGGTGAAGAATTACTTCCTTTTATCCATTCTAATCAGTTCTGGAGAAAATGGATGCTTTGGAGGGGAGGACTCTATGGCAGTGTACCCCACAGAGGTCTCTGGCTCTCCCCAAATCTCCAGGAGTTTTTCAACCTGGAGCTGGTGACCCTACCCCCCTCCATCTGTGGGGAAAGGTGAAGTGGGCAGGAAGTAAATAAAAATAAATAATAGGTGAAGATGGGAGACAGAGAAAAGGTAGGTTGATAAACGGCAAGGAGAGAATGAGGCAGGGAAAGGGGAGAGGATACGGAGCTTGCCAGGCAGGAAGAGGAAATAGTGTGGGGAGGGTGACAGAAGAAAGTGAGGTCCCACCCAAGTCCTTGATTTCCACTATGCAAGATGGCCTGACCAAGTCGCTAGCACCACACACCTGGGCTGCAGTTTCCCTGGTTGGGGGGGAGGGGATGAGATGCAATCAGTAAGAGGTGTTATTGTTTTGGTTAGGCACTGAGAAAAACAACTTAGCAATAAGCACAAGAAATAAATTGACACCCCACCCCTGGCCGTTCACATAAACGACTGCATCTGTACCACCCCATTAACTGCACTGCAGTGGTTTCTCAGCTCTCTTGAAAAGCATTCTGAGGGGAAATAAACCAAAAGAGAGACCTCTTACTGATTGCATTGCAACTATATCGTATTTTATCTATACCATAGTGTTATTGTTTTGGTTAGGCACAAGAAAAAAATTAGTCCTACTTAAATTCTACGGTAACAAGAAACGAATGATTTGTAATTCAGGAAGCCTTCAAACCTAAAAACTGATTGCATTACAACTATATCATATTTTATCTATACCACTCATCTGCAGGTATAAAAACCTAGGCAACATAAATGGCATTTTTGATAGCTATAAGTGAAGAACAACTTTAAACACCTGCAATAAGAAAGTTTGTTTCTAAGAGCTCTAATAAATAAAACACAATACACTGTTCTTACAACAGAGCAGTGATGAGTTATTACAAGTGTTAACTATTTTAGTGTAACTAGTGAATTATCTCTTCTTTTTTTGTTGTTAGATTTTGAATCTTGCCCAAATTCTATTTCGCCCTTTGACACCCCACCCCTGGTCGTTCACATAAATGACTGGATATGAGAATCCACTCACTGCATCTGTACCAGCCCATGGAAAGGCTATGCTGCAGTACAGCCTTGTCTGTCTCTTTACTACCCCAAGCCTGCGGTTTATTTTTAATGAGGGTGAGGAGGCCTCTGAGCATGCGAGAGAGTATCTTTTTTTTTTTTTTCCTCGACTCCTTGCCTTATGTCTCTTGGGCCACGCAGGGTTCATTACTAGTCAGCGGTGAGTTCGGGCACTTTTGTTTTTGCCCCCTGGACAGCTCCTGAAACGGTGAGAGGGCTGGAGCACGCAGCGATGACTGGGGCGGGGAGGGCTGCTTCCCTTCTTTGGCAGCGAGCGACGCGGGTGTCAATCCAGGAGCGGCGCTGTCGCCGCAGCCGGAGGGAACTCTTCCTGGGCCAGTCGCAAAGGCAGCCGGCCGCCTCTCTCTCCTCGCGCGCCAGGCCCGCTATGGCCCAGGCCAAGATCAGCAGCAGTCTGAGGAGCAGCAGTGGCGGCGAAGCAGCCCAGCAAGCGGGCGGTGGGCAGATCCGAGGCCGCTTTTCCCGTTCCACTTCCATGGCGGACCGCTCCAGCCGCCTGCTGGAAAGCCTGGACCAGCTGGAACGAAGGTAAGCTCGGCCGGGTGTGTTGGGGGGGGGGAGGGGGGTTTAGAGACAATGGCTTTTGTCGTGGGGAGGCCGAGGAGCAGCTGCGCTCGGATGAGACGCGGCTCAACTGCAAGGCTTTTGGGTTTTTTTAATTTTGAAATCAAAGCTTTCATTTGGAAACAGAGACACGAGGTTTACTGTTTTTCGCAAGGAGAGGGTGCCCCTTCTATAGCTCCACCATGACAAATATGATTTTTAAAACACACACAACTTAATTCATTCAAAGTTTCCCCTACCCTCGGTGGCAGCCGCATGGGTTTCCCCGGGGTGAGGAGGGGAATGATTTCGCCTGCTTGGAGACAAGCAGCAGCTTGGCAAGAGGAGCTCGCGAATGCTGACCGTCTTAATGATCATCTCAGAGAAGCTTTGCATTTGCCAAATATTTCTTAATTCCTTTTGGTCATCTGAGCCAAAGCCAATATGTCTTGCTTGCGGGACTTGCCGTATCTCCTGATGGGCTGTCAGGACCTGACTGGTGAAAAACAAACAACCGTAATTTCACCATCGCCAGAAGAAACAGTTTAGGCCAGTGTTTTGTGGAGGCTCTGGATTGCATCAGAAGTGTGCGAGCTGAATAAGAACTTATTTTTAAGTTCAAAAGTTTCACTTACGAAGCACGCCTTTCTTAAATTATCCCTTGTCCTTTTCAATCACACTGCTATGTTTACACAGAGCAGCTAAAGGAAGACTGTTTTCAGAAGTTGTTAGGAATGATAAATACAGCGATATAAAAATCCAGCCTGAGGCTGGGAAATTTGACTGGACTGAGCTGGGTGGAGTTTGGAGCACTACCGCAGCGGAGTCACTAGTGCCATTTTTTAAAAAACAAGACATTTTGATATTCTAAAACCAATTTGCAGAGAGAGGCTACCATGCCAAAAATGACAAAGCCTGTTCTGCAATGCAGTGCTAAACAAAGGGATATACTTCTGAACAGGGGTCATTTTGTGGAAAAAGACGTGCCAGAGCTCATTAGCACAACGCATTTGCATAACTCATTTGCATATGCCACACATCGGTGACATCACTGGATGGTGTACTAAATTATATCAGCTCAACATCTACCTTGCAATGCTTCTTGAATCGTAATCATCATAATAAAACTTTACTCCCATCATATTTTTAAAATTATTTTCCTGTGTGGCCACAGTGGCACGATGAAGATTTCCATCTGTCTGCTTTATATATGTTGATTATCGCTTCTCAACCTTTTGGCTAAGATCAAGTTGTTATTTTCCCATTTTTATGGTGAAAAATATTAGAAAGTTTATCAAATCTTCGAATTCAGCAAAATTCTCACAAGGGGTTTGACCAATGGAGCCCAGAAGCAAATGTTTGGGGGGAGGGGCAAGAAATAAAGAGCACAATAAAATTTAGAGGTTCCAGAGCTCCGCTCCTGTGAGATCCTGTCCAAAATGAGGCCTGCTTCTGAATTCAGTAAATGGATTTATAAGGGCATAACTCTATTTAGGATTGTGCCACTAGATAAAGAAGCATGTCCATTAACTCACCAGCCCTTTTAGCCATTATAATGTCAACAAACAAAGAAGAGCGGTTGACAGGAAGTAATTTGCCAAAGATTTCACAGAGAGTACTTATTGGAGCTTGGTTTTGAAACCAAATATTTCAGTTCCAAGTCTAGTACTTAAGTGGATCATATTGGCTTTGAGTCCTTCTCTTTTCATGTAGATGCAGTTGCGAGTTCTTAAGAAAGTGTAGGTTGGGGGATAGGGTCAGTATGAGACCAGAAGAAAATGGACTTTTGTAGTACTTGGAATCAGAAGTAAGGGCAATACAAGATACCCGCCTTCAAAACTGGTTTAATTAGAAATTTCTGTCTACTCTGCTTGCTTATGAATGACAGGAACATACATAGTTTCTGCTGTTTGTCTCCATTATCAAATACTGATTTTGAAGTGTTAACAAATGAACACTTATTGTTGTGTTTTGATGACTGCTTCCCATATGCAAGTAATGTTTCAGCATTTGCCAACTGAATATGATCATGCCTGTGCTGCTACATGGTTTACGGCCATTACATTTGGGTTTCCAAGTGGTGGAACTGCACCTTCATTGCAAGCTTGGGCTACCTCACACTTACCCTTCATCTATGCAAGTATAAGGAAGACATGCTGCTGGAAGATGGGGCAGAGTTGTGAGTGAAACACACAGGTGCTCTGGTGGGAGAGACCTATAAATAGATCCAAACTTGCAGAGACCTGGGAATCCCAGCTGTCATTACAGAAAGTTTATGGAGTCTGAACACCATATTTTTGCGTGTCGGGATCTGTGCTTGGACCATGAGGAATGACTGCTGTGCGATCCTAAGCCTTTTTACACACACATAAATGCCACTGACATGAATGGAGCTTACACACTGATAACTGTGCTTAGGAGTACAGTCTGAGTTGCCAGGAATATTATGGGCTAAAAAGGGGGTCCCCAACATAGTGCCTGTAGGCTCCATGGCATCCAATTATATATTTCCTGGTCCCCCCCCCCCCCAATTTTTTTTTGAAAGTGGGCAGAGTCACATAGGGCTTTATCCAGCAGGGCTTCTGGGTAACCACTGGAAATACATTTGGCGAAGCAGATCTTTTAAAATGTTGTTTTGGCAGCAGCTGGCACCACAGCATAAGGAACTTAACTCTGTGACTGAAGCTAAGCTGTGCATATGCAAGGAAATACATTTAAATCCATATGTTAATTTTAAAAGGCTGGCATCTTATTAAACAGAGCTTCCGCCTTTAACTTTGAAGGGTTACTGTTAAAGTTATGCATAACTGAATTCTCTTACATTTTGTGGTTGGCTCCATCTCCTGAGGCAGCCATTTTGTGGCTTTGCCCATCACCCCAAGTTAGAATTCCAAGGGTGCCCACAGGCTTTAAAAGGCTGGAGATCCTTGGGTTGGAATGAGCCTGAAGAGCACCTGGTGCAACGTATTTTATTAAAGCACACAGTCTACATGGCATCTGCACTGTATCCCACTTCATTTTCTCCATCCCACCCCAATTAAATCATGATGTCCAGTGGCTTAATATAACATTCAGGTCTGGATGTGCAAAGGAAACAAATTCTGTAACAACTTGAAATGACTCACAGAATGCTTTGGAAAAATATATTAAGATGCTACAAAATAAAAGCTAGGATAATCTAGAAAGCACATGCAAAGTTGGCAAGGTTATTATCATTGTTCTCTTTCTTCACCCAGATATGCACAAAGGTAGCAGAGGAAGTTTTGTCATGATAGAGACAGGATAGAAAGCTTCACATAGTTAACTTTGGCATGCCATCTTGCTGTTGAAAGCTTAATAACAGCCATTTAGACATCTGGCAATCCTGTAAGCTACCTTGCATCTGAGGAGATAACATGGGATATAAATATAACTGTGTGTATTTGAAGAACACTATTGCTAATTAGAAAATATGGGATTATGGGAGCAGCCCAATTAATTAATATACACTGGCTAAATAGCATTATACTGTTTGAAAATTCTGGTCTAAATAACTAAGCAATAGTGCAATTTAATATTTCCTTGAAGGTTGTAATAAGGTCTAATTCATTTGTGGTTGTGTTGAAAGGGATCAAACAGGGATGTCTATTAGTTGTTTACTCTCAGTGGAACTACCTGGTAGGAGACAAATTACTCATCATAAGCCTACTTTAGATAATAACTGTGTTTAACTATGAACGATGAGGTTAGACTTTCCTTATGCATATTCTGTAAAACAGCTAGAGAGAGAAAGCAGATTCAACCTAGCTTAAAAATGAAGTAAAATAGTTGAAAATTCAAATTTCCAAATCTTTCTCTTGATTGTCCAAGCTAAACTTTAAAAGTATAATTTTGCATATTAATCCAAGTAAATGCTCAGATTCCTTCCATCTTTGAGGGCTTACATAGTCAGCTAAGATTTCAGCGGCCAAAGATGTGTTATGAGACAAGGCAAGGCAACTGCTTTTTGTCCTTTCACCTTGGCTGTTACGTCAGGTGTCAAAGTTTTCCCCATCAGAAAAGTGGTACACTAGGCACTGGTAGCCTTTCAAAACAAGATTTAATTTATATAAAACGGATTGGCAGGGAAGGGATGGGATTTGTGCAGAGGTTTCTGGGATTTAGAATCTGTGGACAGATAGAACAAAAAATGAATACAGAACTTCTTCACAGGCAACTTGTTTCATAAGATACAGTGTTTCTCTCAGGTGGCTCAACACTTACTAAAAGTAACCTTGATGTTAAAGGTTTATATTTTTATAATTACTCTAGATTTTTTAGGAACTTTCCCTATTTCTAGTCATACAAGCTTGAGGGTATCTTCCTCATCCCTTGGGTTAACAGACTCAGGTCTCTCACTTCTAGACCTTTTCCCCCTGGCAAATGAGTTATTCTCTTCTCAGTAAGAGCAATAACTCTGGCCTTTGGCACCATTGAGGGCCTTTCTCTGACACCTCAAACCTTTGGCCAAGTCCTACTCCAGCTACTAGTCTTTCCCTTGGGATACTAAGCTTGATACAGGAACCTTTGTCCCTCTCAATATATGTTTCTTTATTGGTACACAATCAGAGACGGCCCTTAATTTCTGGGATCAGTCTCCCACTAGAGTCTCCAGTATTCAGAGCTACACCACATTCACCCTGAAACTGACTCTGCTTCTGCGGCTAGGGTGGCCATAATGTCTGAAGGCCAGCCAGGGACACCTTGGGGGGAGGGAAGGTAGGGGTGCACGCGCGCGAAGCGTGCACGCCGCCGGAAACAGGAAGTGACATCACTTCCTGTGACATCATTTCCCCCGCGCGCCTGCCAGAAACAGGAAGTGACATCACTTCCTGTGACATCATTTCCCCCACGCCACCTGCCGGAAGCAGGAAGTGACATCACTTCTTGTGACATCATTTCCCCCAAATGCCACTGCCGGAAACAGGAAGTGACTTCACAGCACTTCCTGTGATGTCCCCAAAAATCCCCCAAATATCACCGCCGGAAACACCAAGATTATTTATAGAGAGGGAAAGGGGGAAATAAAGTTAAATAAAACTCTTTTTTTACTTTTTTCAAAGTGAGAAGACTAGTGAGAACGGGTTCCACGCTGAGAAGCCAGTCAGATTCCAGTGAGATTCCAGTGAGGCTGTGCTGCATAATGCAGCCTATTTATTTTGTCCTGTTTGCTCTGTTGGCTCTATCTGCGCCACCTTCATCACTTTCGGGGTGTGGATCCCCCAGTGGGGTGGTCTCCCGACTCCCTCCGCCGGCTGTTTCTGATAGCCCTGCGCCCCCTCTTTCATTTGATATGTGTCCCGTGCGGGTGCCACCCTCCCGCCGGGAGATGCCGCAAAATGAGCCCCCTTGAGGCTTATGGCGGCAGGGCTCGGGGGAAGCGAGCTAGACTGCTGTTCTTTTGAGGGGTTATAGAGTGTTTCGAGCCCGTCCCTGTGGCATCAGTCCCATCATTGTGGGACCCAGGGGGCCGGCGCAGCGGCACGCCAAAGCAGCCTGTCACTAATAACACAGGTCGAGATGCAGGACAGGAACCAGGAAGTGACCGACAGGCTGCTTCAGCGTGCCGCTGCGCCGGCCCCCTGGGCCCCACAACGATGGGACCGATGCCACAGGGACGGGCTCGAAACACTCTATAACCCCTCAAAAGAACAGCAGTCTAGCTCGCTTCCCCCGGGGATCCACACCCCGAAAGTGATGAAGGTGGCGCAGATAGAGCCAACAGAGCAAACAGGACAAAATAAATAGGCTGCATTATGCAGCACAGTTGAGAAAGTGCCTTATCCCATATACTGATGAAGTAAATACAGGATCTGAGAACAAAATTGCACCAGAAGACACAAACACAAAGCTCCCTTACACTGAATCAGTGCTTGGGTCCACCAAAGTCAGTATTGTCTAGTCCAGTCACAAACACAAAGCTCCCTTACACTGAATCAGTGCTTGGGTCCACCAAAATCAGCATTGTCTAGTCCAGTCACAAACACAAAGCTCCCTTACACTGAATCAGTGCTTGGGTCAACCAAAGTCAGTTTTGTCTACTCCAGTCACAAACACAAAGCTCCCTTACACTGAATCAGTGCTTGGGTCCACCAAAGTCAGTATTCTCTACTCCAGTCACAAACACAAAGCTGCCTTACACAGAATCAGTGCTTGGGTCCACCAAAGTCAGTATTCTCTACTCCAGGGGTGGCCAGAGGGAGGGAGGGAAGGAAGGAGGGAGGGAGGGAGGGAAGGAGGGAAGGAGGGAAGGAAAGAAGAAAGGAAGGAAGGGGGGAGGGAGGAAGGAGGGAGGGAAGGAAGGAAGGAAGGAGGGAGGGAGGAGGGAGGGAAGGAGGGAAGGAAGGGAGGAGGGAGGGAGGGAGGGAAGGAAGGAAGAAAGACAGGAAGGAAGGAAGGAAGGAGGGAGGGAAGGAAGGAGGGAAGGAAGGGAGGAGGGAAGGAAGGAAGGGAGGAGGGAGGGAAGGAAGGAGGGAGGAAGGAGGGAGGGAAGGGAGGGAAGGAAGGGAGGAGGGAGGGAAGGAAGAAAGGAAGGAAAGAGGGAGGGAAGGAAGGAAGAAAGAAAGGAAGGGAGGAGGGAGGGAAGGAAGGAGGGAGGGAAGGAGGGAGGGAAGGAAGGAAGGGAGGAGGGAAGGAAGGAAGAAAGGAGGGAGGAAGGAAGGAGGGAAGGAAGGCCGGCCGCCCCCCCCGCCAGCCGCCCCCCCGCTTTCGGCCCCCCCACTTTCGGCCCCCCCTGCTTACCTTGTTCCAGGGCGGGTGGCGGCCTCCCCTCCGGGCGGCTGGTGCTGCTGGCGGCGGCTGCGGAGGCCGGGGAGGCGGCGGAGAGGCCGGCGCTGGTCTCTGGAGGCCCTCCAGGGACCAGCGCCGGCCTCTCCGCGGCCTCCGCTGGCCTCTGGAGGGCCTCCAGGGACCAGCGCCGGCCTCTCCGCGGGCCTCTGGAGGCCCTCCAGGGACCCACGGCGGCCTTTCCGCGGCCTCCCCGGCCTCCGCCACTGCCGCTGGGCCCCGCGCGCGGGCGGGGAAGGCGGGGAGTGAGGGAGCCAGCGTCCCTGCGCGTGCGCACGCGCAGGGACGCTGGCTCCCTCACTCCCCGCCTTCCCCGCGCGCGGCGGCCCGCCGGCTCCCCGCTGGCTATACCGGGACTTCTAATGGTCCCGGTATAGCCAGCCCGGGAGCCGGGAATTGGGGGCCAGAACCGGGAAAGTCCCGGGAGACCGGGACAGTCTGGCCACCCTATCTGCGGCACAGTCGTACTCTGAGAGCCTCACAAGAGCCACCGCTCTCTCCTGACCACCCTTTTCAACTCCCCAGCTGCTCCTCTAACTCCCAACTGCCACAGTTTGACCATTAGAAGCAGTTGCCCAATCACACTGAGTTCCGTGACCTATCACTCACTCAGAATTCCATCATATGCACTGCCTCTTATTCATGCATAAGCTTGCAGTCCATCACAACATGCTTTTACCAAAGTTTAATTTTCTCCTTCTGTTTCTAGTGTTTACTAAATCTGTACAGTTTCAACAAACAGCAATTTAAACCTAAACTTAAAATCAATGCAAAAATATTTTTTGCCCTAAAGATGGTCCACAAAAACTGATATTTTATACATATATAGCAAAAATGGAGGACTGGGGAATTCCAAATCTGGAGTTTTCCATTCCTTTCATACCAAAGCAGGATCTAAGGGCAGACAGGGCTAGCCCTAGGGTACATGGCACCCCAGGCAGCCTTGGTGTCCACTGCCTCCGCTCTCCGCCGTACCTCCTCCCTCACAATTTAATGCCTGGGGATGGATGGTGAAATGCCGCATTCCCAGGCTCTTTAAAGCCCCCCCACTGATCAGCTGATCAATGGGTAAAACTGCTCCAGAGGCTGGCCTGCATCTATGCTGGTCCTCAGGCACATTTGCAATTAGTGCAGGGGCAGTGGCAATGGGAAGGATGAGCAAGCCACTGCCTCCTCCTCCCCCTTCCTTCCTGGATCACGTCATTCCCACCACCACTGCCCCTACGCTGATCACGAGCATGCCTGAGGGCCAGCATAGCCACCAGCCTCTGGAGTAGTTTTACCCACCAATCAGCTGATCGGTGGGGGGCAGCCTTTAAAGAGTCCAGGGAGTGCAACACTTCACTGCCCATTTCTGGGCATTAACATTTTGAGGAAGGGAGGGGGACAAATAGGGGCTGGGGTGGGGGCGAGGTCCGAATTCGGCACCCCCACCCTGCTGGTGCCCTAGGCAAATACCTAGTTTGTCTAGTGGGTGGGCTGGCCCTGAGGGCAGTTGATAACATATATTAAAATAGGTGAACAGTCAGAAGTTAAAAAGAAATTAAAGCTTCATACTGCTAACTATAACTGAACCACAGAAAAGTCTCCCCCAGTAAAATACCACCATATATTTTCTCAAGTGGCTCCAAAAATTGTTCTGAAGAGCCTAGTTTTATAGCCTGTCTGGTTGTCAGCCTTCCTTCTTACCCCAGGAGCATTTTCTACAGCACAAGAGCCTTCTCTGCAGTCCAGTTAAAGCATCTTCTAAATTTTCTTTTAGACAAGAAGGAAATGTGCTATATATCAATAGAAGATCATGTCAAAACCACACAATTTTCTTCTAAAGTTTAATGAATTAGACAAAATTGCTAATCCATAATTCAAATGTCTAATCCAGGGATTTCAAACTCATTTGTTATGTGGACCAGATCTGACATAAATGAGACCTTGTTGGGCTGGGCCATGTTGGGCTGGGCCATATGTGTACCCAGAGCTTTTTTTGTAGGAAAAAGCCCAGCAGGAACTCATTTGCATATTAGGCCACACCCACTGGTGCCAAGCCAGCCAAAACTGCGTTCCTGTGCGTTTCTGCTTTAAAAAAAAGCCCTGTGTGTACCTATTTAAGATTAAATAACAGAAATATAAACTTTATAAAGGACACAGATGAACACAATTAAAGATTTTTTAAAAAACTTAAAACAGGCTTAAAATATTAGCATGTTTTGGTCTTAAAGGTGCTTTCTTTGTATTTCTCCCATAGGATCCAGGGAACTGGGCAAAGGAAGCTCTGGCTCTTTCCTTCCTTCCCCAGGGGACCACGAGGGGGAGGAGCCTCAGCCAATAGAAGGCTTGGCTCAGTAGCTCTGCTTTGCGATTGTGATAGCCTGGCAAAGCAAGCTCTTCCTTCCCCCCTTTCTCCCCAAGAGAGGAGCCTCAACCAATGGAGAAGACAGAGGTTTTGCTCTGTAGGGCTATGCTGGCCCTCAGGCATGTGATTAGCAAGCCTTGCAAAACAAGCTGTTACAAAGAAGGAAGCAAGAGAGAGGGAGAAGGAAGCACATGACAGCCAGTTGCTTGGGGGGCCTGATAGGAGCCCTCCGTGGGCCGCATTCGGCCCCCAGGCCAGATGTTTGACACTCCTGGTCTAATCCATTGTCTGGGGCTCTGGCCAGGAGTTCCAGGTTCACAAAATCTTAAGGAAATCATATGTAATTCCAGGTTTGCTTATAAGGAGTTGGTTTCATCATTACACAACATATAAATGCCTTGATTTTAAATATATTAAGTTGGTCATTTTCTTATTAATCCTACAGCACAGTAGCAACCAAGCTGTCCATTCACAGAATTGCAGGAATGAATAAACTCTGTTGTGACTAGCATCAAAGTCAGTATTGTGATAAACCTATTCAGAGAACGGTCTAAGCATGACATGGGAAGGTTCTCTGTATCCAAAATTTAATTGTTTACAATACCACAATTCTTGACTATCATATTAAAAAATACTTTATTTACTTCATTAATACCCTACCTTTCTCCTCCGTAGGGACTTACATTCTCTCCTCCATTTTATCTAAGCAACAATGCTATGAAGTTGGTTAGGTTGAGTGTTATGACTTGCCCAAGGTCAGCCAGCCAGCTTCTGTGGCAGAGTAGGGATTCAAACCTAAGTCTCCCAGATCCTAGTTTGACATTCTAGCCACTACACTATGTTCTTCTCAGTGGTAAAAAGTAAAGCAGGAGCCTAAAGATGATCTGCTAATACTGTTTTCAAAAGAATTGTTCATTAGATATTTGTAAAAGTTGTTTTCAGGCATGATCTAACTCAGAAATACTGTAGTTGAGCTGTTGAACGTCCCCTTTACACATACTAATGGGAGTTTGCTTTGGAACCTGCCTCTCTGCCGCTTGAATTGACATGCTCCTTTCAGTAATAGCGTAGAAGTATTAGGCCAGGGCTTGCTAAACTGTGGCTCTTTCACACGTATTGTGTGGCTCTTGAAACCCCCATCACCCTGTCAGCCAACTTGGAAAAGGCATTTCTCTCTCTTTAAATCACTTCTCCAAGCCAAGCCAAGCCAAGCCAAGCCAAGCCAAGCCAAGCCAAGCCAAGCCAAGCCAAGCCAAGCCAAGCCAAGCCAAGCCAAGCCAAGCCAAGCCAAGCCAAGCCAAGCCAAGCCAAGCCAAGCCAAGCCAAGCCAAGCCAAGCCAAGCCAAGCCAAGCCAAGCCAAGCCAAGCCAAGCCAAGCCAAGCCAAGCCAAGCCAAGCCTGCCTGCCTGCCTGCCTGCCTGCCTGCCTGCCTGCCTCCCTCCCTCCCTCCCTCCCTTCCTTCCTTCCTTCCTTCCTTCCTTCCTTCCTTCCTTCCTTCCCTCCCTCCCTCCCTCCCTCCCTCCCTCCCTCGTGGCTCTCGAACTTCTGATGTTCATGTCTTGGGGCTCTCAAACATCTGATGTTTATTCTATGTGGCTCTTACATTAAGCAGGTTTGTCCACCCCTGCACTAGGCCAATGGATCAGGTGGTTGATGTCTACATCTTCCCATTCCATTCCTACATGCACAGTAGAATTTTACCAGGGGTACATTATGACATGGGTCCTTTTCTCCATCTTTCTTCTTGTGATAATAACTGCAACTTCTACTTGCCAGGTTTGCCTTTTTGTGTTGATAAGTGTTGTTCCTCAGGGTGTACATTATTTCCTCAATTGTTCCTTTTCCTTTTCCCCATCTTTAGGGTTGAAGCCTTGCGGGATGCAGCATCATCAATGGAACAAGAAAAAGAAACTCTTCTGGAAATGATCCATAATATACAGAACAGCCAAGATATGAGGAATATTAGTGAAGGTGGGAGCTTACTAAACTTCTTACTTGTACATCTCTTAATTTGCCCAAAAAGATTCAAAAATGTAAGGCTGATCAAGCAAACTGAAGATGCTGCCATAAGCAGATGCTTCCCAGCAGCTGTCTGTAATCTTTTCCTTTGCAGTCCAATGAAGCCATGGCTAGGGCCCGGGTACCCAAGAGTACAATAAGCTATGTACCATGAAGGTCTGTAGTGAGAAGGGATAATCAGATGAAATTGTTTCTCCTCCCTTACTATTGTTCTGTTCAGAGCTAGCTCCCTGTATGTGTGGCAAAGGAACAATTTTATCTGATTCCTTTTTCTTACAATAGCTCCCCCATTGTTGGATCCAATCCATAATTATTGCATACCCTGTAGCATGTTTCACCTGGTCCTTTTTACATGATAGATGAATGTGTGTTAACTGATTTATCTGTTATGGAGAGCTGCTAGTAAAGATTGTCAGCTTCTCAAGGAGCCACTTCTAGCAGTGTGCAATAACAAAGCCACTCTAAATTCTGTGACTTGCAGTAGAAGCCTAAATAGTGTGACCTTAGAAGGGGGATTCTGTTTTGGAATGCACTATAGATTATGCATCAAGTAACACAATTATTTTCAGTCTCCCTATGATAGTGTGGTGTTGTAGGATGCTTCAGTTCTAAGCGTTTCACTTTCAAATGCAGGTGAAAGAGAAGAGCTCAACCTGACTGCCAAACGTCTGATGGGCAGAACCCTCACAGTTGAAGTTTCCGTAGAAACTATCCGAAATCCCCAGCAGCAGGAATCGCTGTTTCATGCTACGCGGATGATTGACGAAATAGTCAGTAAACTCTTAGATGACTTAGAAGACTCCAGGAGCCGCTTAATGTCACTTTATGGAGCTTGTACATCTGAGGTACCATCTGGACCCATTGATCAGAAATTCCAGTCGGTTGTAATTGGATGTGCTATAGAAGATCAGAAGAAAATCAAGAGACGGCTAGAGACTCTACTAAGAAATATAGAAAATTCTGAAAAATCCATCATGCTCCTAGAGCATCAGAAGACAACTATCAAGCACCTCTGCAACAATGGAAAAGATTAAAAGCTACCCTTGTTTCCACAAAGCACACAAAAACAAAGGAATGCTGCTCTTAAAAATCCAAAGTCATGGGGCTTCTCAATGCATAGCTGATACTGTGGAAATCTGATTCAATAGAGAACTTCTCCCTAACTCAGTCCTTGGCTGTTCAGAGCGCACAGAAGAATAGCTGGAAAAAGAGAATCCTAGAAAATACCCTTACCATATACTGGGGGTAAAATGTCCCTGACTTCATTGGAGATAAGGTGAAGACTAGTTAAAGATTACTCCTGTGGGGCACTTGTCCTGTGGTGGCCATGGGGTAAAGTACTAGTATCATTCAGCAGTTTTTATTCCATGACTTTTTGTTCCCTGCACAGGAATTTAAGGGGGACATGTACTGTACTTATGGTGCCGGGTACATCTGATAGCTGTAACCTCATGTAATATAACAGCAGTGACAAGCATTTATTTATTTTGTCTTCTTAAGGATTAGCCTTCTCAGTCATAACTCATGTCAAGTTTGTTCATAGGGAATTAATGATTGGGTATTTTTAATATTTGTAAAATCATGTTCCTGCTAAACTTGAAGTGACCCAGTATTAGGGTTGCCAACTCCAGGTTGGGAAATACTTGGGTGAAGTCTGAGGATGGTCGGGTTTGAGGAGGGAGCTCAAGCGGGGTATAGAGTCCACCTTCCAAAGCAGCCATTTTCTCCAGATGAACTGATCTCTGTTCCCTGGAGATCAGTTGTAATAGCAGATCTTCACCTACCACCTGGAGGTTGGCAGCCCTGCGGCACCCATATTTGTTGTTGTTTTTTTTTAATCTTCTCAGCCATGTTACAGTCTCATTATATATGAAAAAATTCACCTAAGCACATTTTTTTCATCTTTGGTGAATGAACCTGTATGGTAGGGAGATTGCTGCAACAGATACAAAGGAAAAAAGTTGATCTGCATTTTTCCCTGTAGGCATATAAATAAAGAGATTGTGCTTTGCACTGTAAGTATGTCAGTCCTCTTCTTTGGATACTATCCTATATATAGGTGCCTTAACTATTGGCAGGCCTGTAGCTACAGTGGGGCCCACAGGATCCTGGCACCACCACCCTCACTGCTGGAAACCACCTGGCCCCACTACCACTTTATGGAGTCTGCGTAATGGTGCCCTTCTCTGCCCCTCAGGCTTTAGCTAATGGTGGTGAATCCCTGCTGTGCTCCTCTCCTGAGTGAGCCTGGGGCTCTCCTCACCCAGCCACTCCAGTGGTGGGCTGTGGCAGGAAGGGCATGGAAATGCAGGGTGGGGTATGCTGCCCAAAGTGACATACGAGGTGCTTACACTCAGGCCAGGGGCTGCTGCAGAGAATGCAGCAGAGGTTCCCCCTGCTGCCATCCCGGGGCAGCTGCACAAGAACAGCAAGCAAGCAGCTGTGATTAACACCCAGCAAGAACTGAACCCCACCACCACCACCGCCGAGAATGCTCCCCTCCCCCCGATCAAAAGATGTCAGAAAAAAATTATTTGGGAGCAGAAGCACTGAAGCTAGGCTGGTGGGAGTCCCCTGGAGCCTGACTCAGAACCAGTCATCAGTTCCTTCTCCTATTGGGTTGGGGGAGCACTGTTACAAAGGTGTGTGACCCCCCCCCCCCATTTGATTATGTGTAGTGTAGAAAGTGTTGCAAGCAAACAGAAGAAGAAATTGGATTTATATCCCGCCCTCCACTCCGAAGTGTCTCAGAGCGGCTCACTATCTCCTTTACCTTCCTCCCCCACAACAGACACCCTGTGAGGTGGGTGGGGCTGGAGAGGGCTCTCACAGCAGCTGCCCTTTCAAGGACAACCTCTGCCAGAGCTATGGCTGACCCAAGGCCATTCCTTCAGGTGCAAGTGGAGGAGTGGGGAATCAAACCCAGTTCTCCCAGATAAAAGTCCGCACACTTAACCACTACACCAAACTGGCTCTCCATTTGGGCTTCTTCCTCCTAGGAGATTCCTCCTCTTAAAGAACTCCAAGATTTCCCAAGCAGATGCAGGTGGATCACCCTGTGTAGGCTGGAAGCAGCTTGAAGATCTTTAAGATCTATCCACAGTTTTATTCTATCCACCTTTAAGATCTATCCACAGTTTTATTCAAGGTATGAGCTGTCCTGTGCATACATGCCCACTGCTTCTGAGAAAACTCATGCCCAGCAAAAACTTCATGAGTCTTAAAGGTGCCTGGCTGGACTCAAGCCTTTGTTCTCAAGATTCTCCACAGCATATGAAGACGGGAGCTTTGATTCTCCTGGAGTCACAACTGATCTCCAGCTGACAGGGGAAAGTACCCTTGGAGAAAATAGCTTACTCCTGAGTATGGCTTACTCCCAAGTAGATCTTTCAGCTTCCAGAGCCTGACCCCCCCCCCCCTTTAACAAAAAGTCCTGCTTGTGGAAACTTGAAAACCTGGCTACAGCCCTAGTGGAGACAAATAGTAGGCTCCCTTAAACTGTTTTCCCTGGTATCCTGGGACCTGGCAGTAAGGAAAAGCAGGGGCTGTGGTTTGGAGCAGAGATGTATCCTAAACTGCACAGGTTTACTCTCTCTCACCCCTCTGGTATTCAGAGGTTTGCTGCTTGTGAATACGGACATTCCCTTTACTCACCTTGGCTAGTAACCACTAATAGAACTATCCTCCATGAATCTGTCTAACTCCCTTTTAAAGCCATCCATGCTTCCAGGTGGAAACAGACTTCCAAATCAATAGAAACAAAATAAAACAGAGAGATGTGATTATGGGATAACAAATATTTAAGCACCTCTCTTGATTTTTTTTGCAATAGATGTCTGTTAGCCATTTATACTTGGGGTTAAGATTACTACAGTTTATAGGCAACATTCCAAACATGTGACTGCTTTGTTAAATAGCAATACTTTGGGTATGCAGTGTTTTATATTTCAAATGTCAAATCTGTCTTAAAAATCCAGTTCCATTAAGTGCCTTTCTCCTTCAGTACTACTGAAAAATACTTTAGCATCCACTGGCTTTATTGACCTCTCAGAACAAGTGATCATGAAAATTATTAGACTCAATTAAATGGCCCATGAAGCCTACTGGTTTCATTACCAAACAGTGCTTTTTGATTGGTTTTTAGAGAGAAACAGCCAGTTCTAGGTCCAATGCATTTTATTTTCCCTGCAAATTCAAAGACTGCAAATCATTTTGACAAAGTCAATTAAAAAAAAAAATCTGAAGTTACATCAGTGTGGAAATAAGGTTAAACAACAGACACAATTTGTTTTAGCCATTTAGTTACACTTTTATAATGAAACTCACTTTCTTGACAATGGACTAATAGTAATAAAACTAACCTTCCCCTTTGGTGTAGGGTAACTTGTGAAAATGTTTGGAGCAACCATAGTCACAAGTCGTCCAGGCACCTCACTGCCCACATGAATCAATATTTTCCTAAATTGTTTACCTTTAAAGACAGAATAGCCCTATGCAGACTTAACACCATAATGCTCAACCATAATTTGAAGCAATGTGTAGGCCATAATTGAAATAGCCATGGTTAGAAACCCCCTTGCATTGAGCAACCATAGTTAATATTATTTATTTCTTTTTGTTTGCTTACTTTGTTTGAATCGTATCTAAATGTTTGTGAGCAGCTTTGGGTCCCCACCAGGGAGAAAAACACGACAGTGAGTTGCCTAAGTAAATAAATCTCCACATGTAAAAGCACCAAGTAGCTCTTAATGGTATCTTCCTATACCCAGCTCCAAGCTAAATCATGGCTGCATTGTTCATTTGGAAACTTTCAGGTATTGTGACCCCTTTTCTCCCCAATGGGGACACAGAGAAGCTTACATCACATTCTTTCCTCCATTTTATACCCTCTGAAGCAGGTTAGGCTGAGAGGAAGTAGCTGGCCCAAGGTCACCCTGTAAGTTTTCATGACAGAACAAGGATTCAGACCTGGGTCTTCTAAATCCTAGTTTGATGCACGATCACTACGCCATGTTGGCTCTCAAAGCAAGTCCGTAAGCCATGATTAACATTAATTTTAGGTAAATGTTACAACTGCACCAGGTCAGATTTTCAGATCCAAGGCACTATCCAGTGAGCTGAACTTTTCCACATTTCTCTCCAGCAGCTTTTTTCATTTTCTTGTGCTTGCATTTCAGTATTAAGTATTCACACAATATTCAACATCATGAAAGTAATGAAATTTTGTGATACTGGTTTCTGTGTGAAATTCCAAAGAAAAAAAGCTGGGTGAACTAACCTTGTTTAGCATATGATGCCATGTAATGGAACCACTACTGTTTGGCTAATAGGTTACAGTGACTTAGCAATCCACCATGGTTCACAAACTAAAATTCCATTCTGACTTTTGCAGATTCATGTTTCAGTATTCAAAGAAATGTTAGTAGATAAATGTTCATTTTACTGACCAACAAAAGGTGTTTTGATCAACTGAGTACATTCAAAATACTATTCTCTCTAAACTGGGAGTATGCTGACTTTAAAAATATTAAGATTTTTTTTTAAAAAGCACATTCATTTAAGGCATAACTAGTCTATCTTAAATTGCACCAGCTCAGATCCTGCCCAAAGTTACCAGTGACTGAAGGATTTCCATCAGTGGAACACCAGTTTTTCATTCCTTACCACCACAGGCCAAGATTTCCGTCTGAAATCTGACTGCATTCCTGAGGACAGGAGATTCTAGGAACACCATGAGGGGAGAGCTGGAGTTCTGCTGCAGAAGGGGATGATCAATGATAATGCCCCCCTCCACTTGCAGAATTGCTGAGAAGGTTCCAACATACTGAATATGCACTCCTGCTTATAAACTTAAAGACAAGCCTTGCCTGTCTCAGATCAAGGCCCACCTAATCGAGTATTTTTTGGAATAACCTGTGCAACAAGCAGTGACTAGATAGTCCATCTGAAATTACTTACTGAGCCACCAAAGGCTTTGTTTGCCCCATGTCTCTTTCCTAACTTTCTCCTAAGTGCTACACAGGGTTTGCTCAGAGCCTCTGCCATTTTGGAGTTTATGTAAGCACAGTGTAAGAATACGTTCAGCAGTTCTCTTAAGGGTGGTGCAACCGACACAGAATGTTAATCTACAGCTATATTTGAGATCACACAGTACCATAGGGTTGCCAATCCCCAGGGGGGAGCAGGGGATCCCCCGGTTTGGAGGCCCTCCCCCCGCTTCAGGATCGTCAGAAAGCGGGGGAAGGGAAGGAAATGTCTGCTGGGAATTCTTATTATTCCCTATGGAGATTTATTCCCATAGAAAATCATGGAGAATTGATCCACGGGTATCTGGGGCTCTGAAGGGGCTGTCTTTTGGGGTAGAGGCACCAAATTTTCAGTACAGCATCTAGTGCCTCTCCCCAAAATACCCCAAGTTTCAAAAAGATTGGACTAGGGGGTCCAATTCTATGAGCCCCAAAAGAAGGTGCCCCTATCCTTCATTATTTCCTATGGAGGGAAGGGATTGAAAAGGTGTGCCGTCCCTTTAAATGTGATGGCCAGAACTCGCTTTGGAGTTCAATTATGCTTGCCACAGCCTTGATCTTGGCTCCACCCCAACGTCTCCTGGCTCCACCCCCAAAGTCCCCAGATATTTCTTAAATTGGATTTGGTAACCCTACAGTACCATGACTTTGAACAATCAATCAGAATCAGGCACACTGCATTGCAATAGGTGTTTCTGATAGTCTGAGTGATCAACCCAGATATGCTGCATTACATCTGAGTTATAAATGATCACTACCTACATTTTCCTATACACTGCAACCACAGTTGATATTAAATTTCATAGTTTACTAACAGCAATGCTTGCGGAGAAACAGATACATGGATCAAGGACTATCCTGCACAAGTGAAATAAAGACTGGAAGGCCTACAGCCAGCACCCTTGTGGTGTAAGCATGTTGTTCTTTATCAGCCTGGGATTACATGCACACCATAAAACCCACCCTTAGCCCTCTCCAGCTCAAAGCTGGCAGCAGTAATCATTGTTTCGAAAGGGAAATCCACATTTGCAGCAGTGTGCCGTTGAGAACCTCTGACTTAGAGCAGTAGTACTCCCAGTTCAACACTATGAACATTGACTAACATTCAGTACTAGCAAGCTTGGCACTATTTTGTGCTACTTGCTGCTGCACCACTTTGCTTGAAGGAAAAATACAGACTTCTTGTTGAATATAAATTTTTAAAAATGACCAGATCACAATGCTATACCTATGCATGTTCAAGATAGGTGGGGATAATTGTTACTTTCCTTAGATAAGTAGAAATGCTCAAAGTCTTCAACTCTGAAAACAGTAGTATGGACGAAGGTCTTAAAAGCACAGCAACACAAATTTGTTACTGCATTTATTACCCTCCCCTTCACTATGGAACCCAAGTTGGCTCACATAGGATCCAAGCCCTGCTAATTCTGTACCTCTATTTTCTACTTTGTTCACTGAAGGCATTTTCATTTGTGGAAGAGGGGGAGGGCAATTTATCAATTAATCCCTCCCACTGCAGGCCATTCCCCCTCAACGCTCATGATGTTCCTAGGAGTCCACAGGACATAATTTTGGGGGTAGACACAGAAGAACTGCAGCAATTGTGTTACATGAGTTCCAAAAATGACCCCCCCCCCCAACCCAGGCACCGACAATATCCAGATCACTGTAAAGCATGTGCCCTCCACTCACATATTGGTTTTATAGATGGCAATTGCATGTTATGGACACACTTTAAACTTGCACTACTGTATACAAAAGTAAACAAAGCAAAAAAAAAATGGCATCACATTCCTTCTCTTCAGGCAGTATAAAATAAGTAAGGCTACTGGTTTCATCTGAAAGTCCCCATATTTTTTCAAGTGTACAGAGTCCTAGGCATTGAACAAGATGGCTACATGGGCAAGGAATAATTCTTACTTTGCTTACATACCCCTGCCATTGTGCCATAAGTCTAATTTGGACCCACATAAAAAATACAGGTGATGATTAAATGTGATTGTTAAAAACAAAAGGTATCAATCCAATGTTTTAAAGTGAAAGCAAGGAGGGTTAATGACTAATGTCTATCTTGTGTCATCAATGAAAAAACTTTCTTGTGTAGGATCTGGGTGGCTGTTTCTTGTGCTCATGTTAAGAGATAGTTGGGCTAAGACTTCTCTGAAATGTATACAAGTTATATTTATTGTATAAAAACTCATGGAATACTAAAAGCCCTCTCCAATGTAAATGCCAGATGAAGACATACTTTCTAACACAAATACAGTATTTCAATGGCGATGAGTACATTCTGTAAAAGCAACTGATGCGGTACCTTAAAGTAATACTCATAGCAATAGACGATTTTATCCAACACATCAATACAACTCAGGCTGAGGAAGCTACAGTGCCACATCATGTGAACCATCGTTGAACATAATCTATGCACCAAAACTAGTGATATGCCAATATACTTTGGAAACAGAAAATTTGATGCTGGCTGAACTTTGCCACACAAATATTGCAGAATTATTAAACATGTATATGGGATTCATACTGAAAATGCATGCATGAATTAATGCTTTTGAAAAAGAACAAAGCAAACACATTAACATGTTGCCACTGATCCTGTAACACTAAACAACTATTTTAACATCCTGATCCTAAACCCATTGTATAGTAGTATATCATTTTCCATTAGACTTAGAACCTAGCCTTACGCACATTTACTCAGTAGTAAGCCCACAGTTCATGAGACTTACGCCTAAGTAAACCTGTGGCCTTACATTCGCACAATGTGATTAAGAGCAAGGTGCATCCTGAAATGACAGAAAAGGAAGAGGACCTTATTGAACATGAGATTCACAACAGTTATTACAAGATGCACTGGAAAAATGCTTTTAAAAGTATTTAATATTTGGGTAATAAATCTCTTCAATATTTGATCATCTTTTCCAAAAATTAATACCATATGAATATATAAGCTATAAATCTTTCTTTTTAAAAAGGAAACTTGACGTGCTTCACTTGACTATTCCTTTTATTTAGTTAAAATTTAGAAAGTGTATCAAATGAATTTGACAAAAATATTTTTAAGTGTAGCAGCATAAAAATTCATTATTTGGCACAGCAAAACTGTATTTAAAAAGGCCCATACTGTTGGGAGAACTTTAAACATGCACAGTATTGTTTTGGAAAGGCTGACTAAGGTGTCAGCAATTTTAAAAGTGGTGAATTGTTTGAGGATGCTACTTTAGTTATCAGGACAATGTAATTGCGTCAAGTACCTTCTTATCTTTAGCCTGACT
Organism: Heteronotia binoei; assembly: GCF_032191835.1. Classification (NCBI taxonomy): domain Eukaryota; kingdom Metazoa; phylum Chordata; class Lepidosauria; order Squamata; family Gekkonidae; genus Heteronotia; species Heteronotia binoei. The sequence continues at coordinate 56,468 of NW_026800150.1, forward strand.
CTTTCACCAAGTACCTATAGATGCACACTGCAGTTAGAATTTATAAACAATACAAATATTGTACCAATGAAACTGCCAGAATCTGCACTGGAGTAGTTCAACAAATTATAAACTTCTGTTTTAAAACAACTGCATAATGAATCATCCAGTCAGTTAAGAAAGAAAAACTATTTTATCTTAAGACAGAATGAGCGGTACTGAGATTTAGGAATTTCAGTTGAATTTTAAAAAGTGAGACTTGTTATGCACTTTAATACATCATACCTTTCAACCTGAAAGTTGTCCTATTCAACATAAAATGAATGCATGGGGCAATGGTTCTATTCCTGTGCCACCACTAGTCTTAACTATGTACCAACGATTCATTGCAGCAGCAATATCCACTACCAGTGTGGGATCCCATGTGTGGAACACTTGTGAAAGTACTGGACCACTACAGTCAGCTGTATTCCTTGCTGACTTCAGCTGAAATGCTTTTGTCAGACTGTCTTCTCTGTTTAGAACTTTAGGGTATGCTACAGTTGCTAAAAGGGCTTCTGTTCTTCTTGGTCCGTTGTTTGTTAGGCCTAAGGTTGATGACATCACCACCATTAAGCATGCTAGAATTCTGGCCAGAGTGACTTCCGCCTGCTGTGTTGAAAACACCTAAATTAAAAGCAACACACACAAAAAGAATTACATCTAAGCAAATCTACCATCTTTGAAATACAGCACTGGATTCAAACAGCCTTTTCACTAAATCTCATCGAATACTCCTCTAATACTATCATCTCCTACCCACAAGGATTTCATACACACAGGTCCCAAGATTCTAAAGACTTTGGGAGCGGTTAAAGACAACATCTCCTTTTTCTCCAGCCTGGCTGGATCCAACTGACAGCCCAAAAGCATAGATAATTTAACATTTTGTAAGTTATTTGTAGTTGATTATTAGCCTCCTTGAGTATTCAGTAATGTGGCCAAGTGTCTACTGAGAACAGCAAAAGGTAAAGCCTCCATCAATGCACAGCTTATTCTTTTAAAAGTCCATAATTTTTTTTTTAAAGCTTGGCCGTTCATGTAATGTCTATTGTTAGTAGATGTGGTGATCCACTGAAACAATCAAGAGACAATTATTATGTTAAAACCTTCTATATAGGAATCAACCTTGCCAAAGTAACCACTGTCAAGTTTATTTTCAGTGTAGAACCTAAACTTAGGTAAATGGGTGTCTGCACTCATTCAGGCTCTTGCTCTAACTACTAAGTACAACCATCAGAAAAGCAAACTCCAACAAACCTTAATGCACAAGCAATGGTGAAGGGAGAGAGGAAGAGCCAGAAAAAGGCTCTTGGAAGAAGAATCAAAATGACTATGAAGTGCTTTAAAGAAAGTCTATGTACAAAAGTTTAGCGTATCTGTACAAAAGCTCGTTTACAAAGCTCTTTTCATTGGGTGCCAGGTTTTTCTTTAAACAAGTCTTGTTCTTCTTCAGTAGCATAACTATCACTAGCGGTACTACATCTGGACAAAACCTTGACATTATGTTGGAATTGTGCATCCTCTGCTGTTCTTTGCATAACTTGAGTCTGTAAGATCTTGAAAGGACTAGCCAACACGATGCAACCAGTATAATCATTGCGGCCACAAGGACTTATTCTACCAAGTGACAGCACATTATCCTCTGTAGTGCTTTGTCAAATTATGACAGACAATACTATCTGGCTATACCTAAATATTGCATACGCACCAATTTTGTTACTACTCGTATGTACTACTTCTGGATTTTCAGCTGTTTGTTGTTTCAGTCTTTGAAGATACTTCTCAGCCAAATACCTGAAAACTGAAATTCACAGAACACTTTTTAGAAAAACCTCAGAACACTAATTGTGACAGGCAGTGCACACAGGGGCAATGCAGGAACCAATCAGAGTGGTGCCCTGAACCAGCTAGTCAGAGGTGTGTACTAGGAAAGGTTAAAATCTGACAGAGGAAGATGTAGCTAGTTATGATTGGGGAGGGGGGAGCGCTGAAAGTGAGAGGTTGGAAGCTAGAGTGAGAAAAAAGGGGTTTTTAAAATCAGAACATGAATAAAAAATCTGTGGAAAAATCAGATCTTTGATTAAGTTCTGCTCTCTGGGTCATGATTGTAAAAACGTGTTACAGCAAGCAAGCAAGGTTTGCTGGGTCTGGTGTATTACTTAGTGGCAGCAAAGTATTATAAACCTGGGTGAGAGAAGGCGTTTCATTGGGCACAAATTGTTTAAATCCTACCATCCCACAACTCAATAGTTAATATTTACTTTGGTTGTGCGTTTTTCTGGGTAAGCACAATTCTTGTTCACTTTCAAACACTAACTGTCAAACCGAAAATATAACTTATTAGTACTATGCCAAGTCTTTTTTTTTTTAAACTAAAGGGACTGATTCTATACTCGGTTCGCCAACCCATTAGCCAACAGCAGGAAAACCCCTCAATGTCTCTTTCTAGAAGTAATCACTTGCAGGGCTGGATTAATACTGCAATTTAACACACATCATATATTATTGCCAGTGTATGATTTTTCAAAGGCCATAGTAATCTATAAAATATAAAAGCCCTTTCATCTTGGCAAAACCAAGCAACCTTATAGGTCGGGACTGGGTGGGACTATGGTGCATCAACCTTTGGACTGTCAAACTATCGATCAAGAGTACTTGTATACCATTGGTTGATTCTGCTCCTCTCTCCCTCCCAAGCGGCTGTTGCTGGCTAGCAAAGTTGATTCTGTCAGTAAAAGGCAATCAACCTTAGTTCTGGCAGTTACTGGCTCTCCCTACTCTCCCATTGGCTGAGCCACCTGTCGCACTGAATCACAGATGAGAGAAAGAAACCTTTTCCTTGGCTGGCTGAAGGAGGGAAGAGGAGGCAAACAGCCAGAGGAAGGCTTCACTTGATTGGCTGAGGACTCTTCCCTATCCTCCTCTGGAAAGGGGAAAAATGGTGTACAGTAACAACTGTACACAAAACCTGTTGATTACATGTAGCTATATGTAATTTCAAGAAGATAAATCCAAAGTTCTTTGACAGTAGCAAAAGATTGCAATCCCTCACCCCCGAATCATGTGGAACTCACAACTACAGCAACAGAAACATCCTGGCCTTGACTATGTAAGATCTAATCCTACCAAATAACTATCAAACTACCACATATAATCCATGACCACCATGGGAGCCTGCAGTAGGATCCTAACAATGAGCTCCCATGGAAACTCATTTCAGAAGTGCTACAGGGACCCTGATTTGGTTTGGGCCTGTCATGATCCTAGGTCTAGTGTGGCCTACAGGGTCCAGGGAAGCCTGTATTAGAGTAGCAACCAGGTCTACATTTCCTAGGATCCCTTCTATCCCTATGACTGGGTGGGCAGAAGTTTGGAAGGAAAGCTTGCCCAATGAAGAACAGAGGGGTGGGTGCTGCATAGAAAGAATAAAAAGGCTAGCTAGAGAAGAAGGGGTGTTCTCTCTGGAAAGACTGAGCTGGAAAGAGGTTGCAGCAGGAGGGTTCCCTCATCCAAGTGGGGTGAGTCAGTATGAAATCAGAAGGATGGAACATCTAGTTAGTTGTATCAGGGCTTTTATTTTCTTTGTACCAACTTCACTGCTTTTTCATAGTTCACTATTGCACTAATAATGTTACAATAAACTTATTATTGTTATGCTGCCTGGGCCCTCACATCTCTTCAGTCACGGTTAAAAGGTAGTTGTTGAGAAGGAAGACACAGTGGTCGGGTGGGTGCTCTGGGCCCCTCCCAGACAGACCCATACCAGAGTTATGACAGCCAGCAGAGGCCCTCCCTGGTCCCCTGCTTGTGACAGGGCCTATGGGGTGAAGGAGTCTCTGCCTCGCTTGTCCCATTTTCCTGAGCCAGAACAGTCCCAGGGAAGGTTATTTGCCACAAGGGAGACTGCACACCCTCTTACAATGGTTTCAGGGCAGGAAAATGGCATATGAGAGGTGGCAGGAGTCCCTCCTCTGCCTGCACCACAGTCCCGATCTAAATCAGGCTCTTGCAGAGCTACCAGACTGAGTTCCAAAAGGAACTTGCAGCTGGTGTCCTGCTGTGTCCTTGGGATAATGTTGACTACTTGTAGGGTGCATTAGTTATCTTAGGTGGTTTTAAGATTCTCTGCTTTTGTTATTTTTAATTGATTGGATGATTGAGTCTTATGTTTTCAACAACCCCCCTTGACAAGCCTATTAAGATAATGAACATTTATGAAGCCAATGTAACACTGGATAGAAAGATGGAGCTTTGTCACAAACTCTTGTCATCACAATCAGCTGATTCCTGCCACCAGATTTAGATTGGTCACTGAGCACTTCCCCCTGGAAATTAATTTGTTTGAGGCTATTTTACTCAGGCCTCATTCTCAAGAGTTAGTAAACCAGTATCTAGAAAGTTCCATCTCACACTGTGGGTGGGACTCACTGGACTTAATGTTTCTCATCCATTTTAAATAGTTCCTGAAATCTCAGGCAGAAGGCTATGCTGTAACTCTGACAGTCCACCTGCAATCCAAAATTAGTCAGAATACCACATCAGGATAGGATCAGTGCATAATTACCATTCTTACCTTCTGTTACATTTAAGTCTTCCTTTACAGACGTTCGGTAGAATCTTAATTTTAGTTTTTTCGCCAATGCCTCAGCTTCTTCACTGTTCATTCAAAAGAGCAGAAAAAAAAACCCATCAGTATTTTTTTTTCAGTACAGTGGGTAGAATGCCTTTAGACTGGAACTGGTTAACCAGGCCACTTTCAGGATGAATTGAGGAAGGAGCAACTGTGCTTTGGAATGTACAGTTAGTATAGTGTAGTGTGGTTAGAGTGTCAAACTATGACCTGAGAGTCCCCGGGTTCAAATACACTCTCTCATGGAAGGTCACCCGGTGACCTTGCATCAGTCACTCTCAGCCTAGCCTAACTTGGAGGGTTGTTATTGTAAGCATAAAACGGAGGAAGGGAAACATTGTAAGCCACAAAGACCTCATTGGGGAGAAAGTGGGGTACAAATAGCTAAATAAATAAAATTAGATTTACTCATTACCAGAACAGTAAGAAGGAAGGGAACGATGAAGGGGGGGGGGCTGAGAACCATTTCATCCAGTCCTAAATAGGCACATGGAAAACCTACTTCTTGCAAATATAAGTTAGCTAGGTTCTCCCCGGAGTCCCCTCCCCCCCACAGTCCTTGGTGAGGCACTCTAGAACAGTAGTTTGGATCCTATTGAGCATGAGCAGAGAAGCGCTCAGGGCAGAGAACTGTCTACCCTTCCACCTCTGGCTGGAGCCTCTGGAGCCTGTTAAACACCTTAGTGGAAGAGGTTTTTTTAAAAAAGTGAAAATTTCCAATTGGTCAAATTGGAATTCCTTCTGCTAGTAGAAGATGTCGTTTGAATTCGAGCCCAAACTGTGCTGTATTGATTCCAGTGGGTCTAAAATACAGAACATGGTTATGTGTCTCCCCTTTTTAAATTAGGCGAGCACAACAAGACAGCATCAAAGAGATGGAGGAAGCTCAGCTACCAGCCTCCTTGCTCCAGCCAGACTCATGCCAGGTTTTGGAATTTAGCTAGGTGAAAACTGACCTCAGAGGTGTACTTTAAGCAGAAAGGAGTTCAACACGATCAACCTGCATGGTCCTTTTACACACTCCTTACACAGTCATTATCTTTATATGGAGTAACACATTCTCAGCCTAACCTACCCAACAGGTGTGTTTTAAGGCTAAAATGGAGGAAAGGAGTGTGATGTAAGCTGCTTTGGGTTCCCATTGGGGAGAAAAGTGCGATATAAATGAAGTAAATAAAATGAATTATATAAACGGTTAAATGCAGATCTATCTCACAGAAACACGTTTGTTCCATAACAAGTAGTTTTGCCTCCACTTGAATGCAATACAAGCATACCAATCTGGACAAAGGTATCTTAAGCAATATCTGTATCCAAAATATGGAGTACATCCAAGTAGTAGGGGTGAGCATGGCTTCTTTTAAAGTTAGGCAATCATATGCTTCAAAAGAAACCATTAAAAGTCATTAATGGTGCAATCCTAAGAACACTTTTTCTGGGAGTAAGCTCCACAGAATAGACCTGAGTAGGATTCTGAATAAACCTGTTTAGGGATTGCTCTCTTAAATGAACCAACTCAGGAACCAGAAACTGGCATGAATTTAGGGCAGTTCAGAGCCCCCAAATCCAGGGCTTTTTTGTGTAGCAGGAACTCCTTTGCATATTAGGCTACAACCCCCTGATGTAGCCAATCCTCCAAGAGTGTACAGTAGGTCCTGTAAGCTCTTGGAGGATTGGCTACATCCGGGAGGCATGGCCTAATATGCAAAGGAGTTCCTGCTACAAAAAAAAAGCCCTGCCCAAACCTATGTTCAAGGAAAGGGCTCCCCCAAACATTTACCAGACTTTGTCTAGTTTGTCTGTTCGGGGCCATTTAAGCCTAACAGCTGAGCAGTGTGGGGTCCATGGCAGAACTGTTAGGTTTAAATGGCTGCGAGCTATTTCACCAGTTCGAACTATTTCACCAGCTTCGAACTGTGTGTGGGGGTGGGGGTGGGGGTTAGTAAAATGAAACTGACCAGTGAAATGGCTGCCAACCATTTAACCCTTCCTGGGTGAGCCTCCCTCCCATGGCCAGAAGAAAGAGAGAACCAAACTAATCAGATCAGATCAGTTTGGATGGGGGCCCTTTTGGCTCAGTTTGGGGGCCACCCTGAACCCCAAACTGGATTTTTCAGATCCATGCCCATTCCTACTCTTTAATGCTTAGAAAAGCAGTTATATTAATATGCTGTTAACACTTACTTCTTTATACAAGAATCATCCAGAAGGTCAATCTTGTTCTGAACAAGAACTGTAGGTACCTCTCCAACTTCAGATACAACTTTCTCCTTCCAGTTAGGGATTGCTTCAAAAGATTCTCTATCAATAGTGGAAAACACAAGCACACAAGCCTGGGCTCCTACAAAATAAAATTAAACACAGTAATAACAACAGCTGACAGACTGGATTAACAGATAAACAGGGGTCCTCAGCCTTTTTCAGCCTGTGGACTCTGGAATTCTGACCCAGCTGGTCTGCATAACATTGGAGGTCCCCCATCAGAATACTAGCCATGGCCAACTTTGCTTAGCTTCTGTGATCAGGCTAACCTGGACCACTATGTACGGCTTTCTGCTAATTAGATAGAACAAATAGTTTCTCCACTGAAGTAACTCTGCATGTGCCAAACCCAAATATTATCTTTTGTTCAGTCATTGTTCAAATCATGTAAATTACTCAGATTTAGGTTCAGAGTACTATTGTGCCAGAACGGCTCTGGTGAAAAGTGAAACCATACAACAGCCCTTCGGGTAGGTCAAAAGGCCATTTTTGATCCAGAGTTGCTGTTGCAGTACCTCATCTTTCAAAAAGTCCTTCGCTGTCCTGAGCTGAAGGTTCATTGACAAACCAGAGGAACAAAGATTCTGCCCCTGCAAGAATGAGGCTGTCAATCCTAAACTCTATTCCTGAAGTGTAACAAAATACAGGAACAGGCAGGCAGTGTACACAGTGCTGTAGCAGCAACATGCTTCCTCTACACACACAACTCTTAAGTTTAGATGTGTCCTGGTTATCATATTTGTATTGTATAAATATACAAAACAAGAATGTAAAATAGAGGCTTCCAAAATGCATAGAAACAACAACTCAATATGTTGCACCAGAGAAACACTCCACCATTTATCTGCTGCAGAGCTCATTGTTTACCTTTTCAATGCAATCTTCCCCTGCCACGTGAAATCCACCGGCTAGAAGGTAGGTTCCAATCATTAAACATAAATTCAGGGCTTAAAGGTGGCAGAGCCAAAAGGGGTCTTGGCTGTTGGAACCAATGCTTAATTTGTTTATACAGAGAACCATGTAATGAACCCCTTATCAGGAGTGAAGCCGAACAATAAATTCCAGTGTTGTTCTTTAAAGAGCTGGCTACTCACGACATTCTATCCAGCTTGCACTGCAAACAGTGAATGAAAGGTAAGTTTACACTGGTAACCATTATCCCTGGCTTCTGCAGAGCTGTTCCTGTACTGTGAGCAATAAGTCTTGCATACTTACTGAAACTCAATAACCTATATCTTTAGCTCAAGTTCTTAGATAGTGGGGTTGTAAGAAATACCTGCAAAGTCACATGTAAGAGCGGGATGCCAACCTATTTTCATTTAGCTATGAATATCAGGAGCACATGCTGGGCAATGTAACAGTGCAATTAACCTTACAGACTTTTCAACATCTCTCAAATGCTTAAGGCAAAACCCGAACCGAAAAGAACAAAGTAAATGGCACAACATTTAGAACCCAACGAGAAGCTACAAGGTTATGTCACAGATTGGCACATTCATAAATTTAGAGATTACATTTTCTGTTGATTTGCAATTATTTTTTCATGCTTTAAATAGCAAGAGAAATTACAATGGGCTACTGCAAAATGCACAAAAACACAATGAAGGCCACTGAAAGACATTAGTTTCCACTGAAATTATGCATTCTGCACTGAAAGATGGATCAAGGAATGGTCAGGTTTTCTGTGTATGCTACCCTGCTAGCATGATGTTGGAATACACTGCCATTCATGCTAATAGTGTGCATGCTCCTGTCTTAAAATACCACCCTCACTGAAAGATCTTTACTATCTCTTGATAGCTAAAGATTTTTAGAATCCTTACGGCTTCACTGCTCTACATCATAGAGCTTTTATTGGGTGAAAGGAAAAGAATCCGTGTCAAAACAAAAAAGGGGGGCAATAACCAGGGCTTTTTTTGTAGAAAAAGCCCAGCAGGAACTAATTTGCATATTAGGCCACACACCTGATGTCAAGCTAGTTGGAACTGCATTCCTGTCTGTTCCTGCTCAAAACCCTCCCCCACACCATACAACTTTCTAAAGTCACTAGAAAAGTCAGAATCTGTTCCAAACAAGGTATCATCACATCCTCAGAAAAGCCTGTTTAGCCAATTTTGTTGTAGTCAGCAGGTCCATAACAGAAGAAGGAATGCATGCTGGAGGAGCCTACACCAATACCAAAGGATATTTAAATATTCCTGCCCCCATGTGGAGGCTACCAAAATAGATGTCATACAGAGGATATCACACTTGCACCTTACTGCTGCAATCAGACAGGGTATGTTACCTGGGGAGATTAAACAACTGCACTGTATATTCATAGCATATTCTTTTGGCACTGAATCTCTCCAAGCAACCAATCCAATGCACGCATTTAACAAGCTACAAAAATTATAGTTCCTTATGGAACAACAGACATATACTTTTTGAGCGGTGTCCTCCAAATGGAGGGGGAACCTAAGGATTGCATTTTGGGGAAGACCATAACTGTACTCAAATTCCCACAGATACAGTTTGTTAAAAAAAAAAAAAAAAAAGCACCCAAAAAAGATAGCTCCAGAACACTACATGTAATTTTGAAGGAAATACAGTAGTCCAAAGCATTAGACTCTTAGTGATTTTTAAAAATAAATGCATTTTAAATATTTTAAGAGCCAGTTTGGTGTAGTGGTTAAGTGCGTGAACTCTTATCTGGGAGAACCAGGTTTGATTCCCCACTCCTCCACTTGCACCTGCTGGAATGGCCTTGGGTTAGCCATAGCTCTGGCAGAGGTTGTCCTTGAAAGGACAGCTGCTGTGAGAGCCCTCTCTGCCCCATCCACTTCACAGGGTGTCTGTTGTGGGGGGAGAAGATATAGGAGATTGTAGGCCTCTCTGATTCAGAGAGAAGGGTGGGGTATAAATCTGCAATTCTTCTTCTTCAGTTATCCAGAAGGAAATAACACACAACTTTCAAAGTCTTTTAAAAACTCAGAAGAAAAATAATTAAGCGGCCTGCATTTTTTCCTTTGATGTTGATGAAAACAAACAAAGCTTTAATATAATCTTGCTTGCTGTGGGAGAAGTGTAGATGACTGGGGAAGGCAACGGCAAACCACCCTGTAAAAAGTCTGCTGTGGAAACATTGTGAAAGCAACATCACCCCAGAGTCGGAAATTCCTGATGCTTGCACAGGTAATTACCTTTTTACCAACATAGCACCCTAACAGTAAATTTATTAGAGCCTATAAGCAACAGCTGGATTTCATGTATGCCAATAATGCTACTTACCTCTGTAATAAGCTTTGGTAATTGCATCAAATTCTTCTTGACCTGCTGTGTCCCACAGCATTAATCGGACATCTTCATCACGGACTCTAAAATCAACACCACACAGTATCTCAACAACCTGAAATAGTTACATGCACTATAAAAACAACTGCTTGTTTAAAATATCTGAAAAATTATGCTAAAAGCATTGTTTGGTCTTGTCACAATGTTCATATCCACTAGAGAACATGTTTTTAGTCATTTGAAAAATTTCCCTTCTTTTCCTATCTTGATACTTCTGAAAGTTATTTTATAAAAAAGCCATAATTTTTGCATGTGTTATTCAGCTTGGTAAATCATGTGCCAAGACTACACAATACAATTAGCATATAAATGCCTCATTTATTAGCTCTATGGAGAATACTGTCACAGCACTTTTCCTTGGGAGAACATTAATTCAGCACTTACAAAAGCATTAATCAAAAAAGAAACAAGACATTGTGCTCCTGTTAAAAACATACTGAATTTGTCGTTCCAGGAAATCAACTCCAATAGTTTTCTTGTAGTCTTTTGTAAAAATCCCTTTGCAATATCTCTGGATCATACTGGACTTCCCAACAGCTCCATTTCCCACGACCACCACCTTGATGGCCACTTCCATATCTTCTTCCAACATCTTAGCTGGTGACAAAAGGCCACAATTATTTCACAACCTTATTGTAGATCTTCAAAGACTGGTAACTGAAAGACAAAACAAACAAATGATGGCTTTGTGATCAAGGCAAAGAACAACGAAATTTGATTTCAGTTTCTAATTCTGCCACAAACTTCCCATGTGACATCTGAGACTCCACACCAAGAATGTATTTTTGTATCTTCATCTGAGCCTTAAGATTCTTGAGCTGAATACAGTATGCCCCTGTATTGGTTCTAGAATGTACACTATTTATTTGATGTATATTTTCAGCCATAAGGTCTCCAAAGCAGCTTAGAAATCTAAAACATATTAACATCTCCTCCTCCCTCCCATCCAATATCTAAACCACCACTGGTGGACACAAAAATACATTCTTCATAGACACTGTATACACTTCAGCACCTTTCTCCTAGGAATAGAAATCTTGTAAAGTCATGGGAGCCAAGCAGGAAGAAGAGAGGTGCTGCTCTTACTCTCATGTAATCCCACAATATTTGATAGAATTTTACTATTCCCCTTGGCTAGAAAGGTTACAAAGCCGCTTGCAATATGGCTACTGTGCCAAAACAAGTATGAAAAACCCAGCTGTGTATAAAAATTCCTTGAACGACAATATTGTAGTGCAATGTGGTTCCAGATTTGACATTAAAAATAATTTTGTTTGTTTTGTGATGCCTATATGCCGTATGGGAATCATCATGCCATCAGAATGCAAACAGCAACAATCATACCAAGAACAAATTGGGGCCCCACAAGAAATCCCAACAGCTAAGCTTTGGGGCTAGATGAGCAGCTTCCCATTCGGTCTGGGCAACTGTGCCATAATGCTAAACAGTCTAGGAAGTATTGTCTCCTCTTGCTGCTATTCCCTATCCTGGGGTGGGTGGAAAAAGAGAATCTGGACTGGGGAAATGAATGCTTCATGGCATGCTTCCTCGATCTTAGCTTCACACTTCCCCCATTACAGGGCACTCTTTAACCTTTTAAGAGCTCTGCCATCTTTGCAGTTTAAAAAGGGACATGCCATTAATTAAGAAATGTTTCTCTCCCATCCTTATTTGTCTCTCTACCTGGACTCTTTTAGCTTTATATTAGACACAGCCTTCAGGAACTTACAGTATCCTAGCTTGTGTTGAGGGGAGAGAAGACAACCTTGGCTGGGGAATACCTACATCAGTGCACCCTACCCCCCCCCCCCCCAAACACTTACCATCTAAAATGCTATATGCCTATTTCCCCCTGAATGGCTTTTCTCTTTCTTTTAAATGTGATTGCCTTCAATGTTCTGTGATTCCTGGAGAGCAATGAGCACAGCCAGACTCTGCAGCATTATTCTTCAGGTTTTTTTCTCAACAAATTACAGATTAAAAGCCTGAACTTGCCTTCCCATTCCAAATCCAATCCATTTAGTGCTGCTTTGTCCATTGTCATTAACATGAGAACCCAAGGACACAACCAGGTAGAACAAACCAGGAAGTTTGGTTTTAAATACACTGCACTATATCACCAAATATTTTGCCACCTCTGCAGTAACTTGCTATTCTACATCCTTTAAAGAACTAGGAAATTTTCTCATGTGGGGAATCAGAACTAGCTCCAAGTAACAGGAGAGCTAGCTTTAATCAAGTCTGAAAATACGGGACAATCTAAAACTATATGGTCAATAGCTTCTATTCTGTCTGAACCACAGGATGAGAAAATGGTATACCTTGGTACCTTTCCCATTAAAATGACAGATGGTAACATATTCAGCCTTGCTAACAAATGCCCTTCTACCTGGATATTGTAGAAGAGAATGCCTTGCCATTTTAATGGGAAGGGGAATGCCACTGCTGAAAATAGAACACTCTACAAACCCTAACAGTCTTTCTACTATAATCTGCATCCTTCTACTATAATCTGCATCCTTCTACTATAATCTGCATACCATAATCTGCATCCAGATTATCTAGTTGCTCAATTCTTGTTTCCCCAAAGCAATATCTCCCCAAGTCTGCAGAAACCTTTACCTTGTCTATGAGTTACCACATTTCTCTGCTCTACTGATACTCACAGGGACACAAAATTCACTAATTAAGAGGAATGATTATGATGACACCTATATATACCGCCTTTGTGTACTGGGTTTCTTCTACTAAATACCACCACATCGCAATTATACATAACTGAAATATCCAATTCCCACACCCTAGATTCAACTGAAAATCTGTACAATCCTAAAATCAGAATTATACCCACCTAAATTCATTGAAGTCAATGGGTTTATAAGTAGCAATCTGTTTTAGGACTGCAGTGTACATTTCCAACTCAATCTGGCCTAGCATTGTTAGAATATTAATTATGTCTATAGAGCTTAAGAGTGAGGTGTGGCTATCCTCCATCCAGTAGCAAAAATACATCTTGAACCCCTATGGGAGAGTCAGGGTCCATTACACCAATGTCAAGAATTTTTGTAGCTCATTGCTCACAAGAAATAGGCACAATCAGCACTCAAATTTCAATTATGAACAGCTTTAAAAAAATAGAAGTTAAGACTTTTTGAAGCAATAGCTGAAAAAAAGACTGCAGCAAAAGTTTTGTTTTCTAACTTGTGCTACATATGCTTGGTTTTTTTTGCAACTGTACTATACAACATATTATTTGAAAACACAGGACTATCTGAAACCCAGATTTAAAAGTAAAAGCTATTGCCATCTACTGTTGCAATTTAAAGTCTCTACAGTAATACATAGTTTATGGTTGCACATTATCTCATTCCAGTAATCTACATGCTATCTATTGCTGTCATTTTTCTAGGCACGCACACTCCTATTTGTCAAAAACCCAAAGATACACCCAGATGTCAGTGCAGCTCCTCTCCTCTCCCCTCTCAAAGGATTTGACCTCATTCCATTCAGTACAATCTGTTGACTCTTTTCCTTCCCCACCCTGTTCTTTCCTTCCAATATCAATTTAATCCCATAAATCCACACTGTGTCCCTCCCACGCATCCCCTCAAAAAAAAAATCAGCTCCTTCCTACTTCACATATTTTAGCTGTTTTAAGAAACAGGCTCCTATGCCACTATTGATGGACTTAAGGTAGTGGTTCTTAAGAGTTAGACATAGTCAGGCTCTTCAGGTGAATAAAAACCATTAAAGTCACAACGATCAGGGCAAGTAATGGCAAAAGTTATGTAGCCCCACTGTGGAGACCAACAGAAAAGGTACACCCCACAGACTTGCAACATGCCCTACACCTTTGTGCTCAGTGCCTACTGCCTACAGAAATGTGCAGGGTTGGCTTGGTGATATTCTGTGCAGCATGCAGGATGAGCACAATAAATTGTGCTACACATTACAGCCATTGCATAAAAAAGCTATCCTGTGGAGGATGTAGAATAGAGACATGCACTACCTTCCCAGCCTCAGGACCTTCCCTACAATAAGATTCTGCAAGTGTGTGCAATGATGATCCAGCAGCTGAGTTGCTAAACCAAACAAACTATAACAGATAACAACTACGTACTTGTTGGCAACACTTCCTGGATACCTTCCCCGCAATGTTATCCACCAACTACATTTACATTATTAAGAGACACTGCTGTGTTACCATATATAAATACAACAGATGGACAGTTAGAATCAGATATCATTTTGTACCTGCCAATCCATCCACAAGTTACCTAACCTGAGAGCAACCTTTCCCCATTAATTTGCCATTAGCCAATCACATACAAACCATCTCCTTCCAGGTAAGCACCCTATCAAGCCACAGGTACCCACAGCCAAGCAAGTTAAGTACAGATCCTTCAGCATATCTGAAGGGCTTCCTCAGCCATAGAACATTCAGTCTTCCTTACCAAACTTACCAGAGACACCCCCCCCCCCCAATACAACATTTACATCAGGAGCCAAACTGGCAGAGGACTCAGCCACAGCCCTTACGAAAACCATAACGGACCAGTGTTTCTGAGCATACACGGACGACCTTCCATCACCAATGGGTAACCACCAAAGTCTGAGATTGAGAAAAGCCACAGCCATCCTAAACAGGTTTTCTCAGATCAGAATCCTACCTAGTAGGGCTTACTCCGAGGAAACTGTTCTTTGGACGGCACTGTAAATCAAACCTTCCAGGCCTTAGCCCGCGAAGCTCCGTTCTGCCCTTATTACAAATTAAGTTTTTCCAACGGCTGAAGGGGAACCCCCAGTGTTTCTTGGGAAGAGAAGGGCAGAGAAAACAGAGCAACATTTTGCAAAGCTCAGCCCTGAACAGCACAGGCGGCGCCTTCTCCTCTCCCCAGGGCAGGCGCAGCTCCCCCAGGCAGACACCCCCCTTCTCTCCAGCCACGACGCCCGTCTGCACAGGCCATAACCTCCACACCCCACCAGAGACCCTCCCAACCGGCACAGAAGCGGCGCCTCGCAACCGTCCGCAGCCCAGCCCCGGCGGTGGCTCACTAACCAGCCGCGTCCCTTGCCAGGTTATCGGCGGCGGGCGCGTGAGGAGACCGGCAGCCAGGAGAAGCGGAGCCGGCCCAACCCGGACGCACATCCCGGCTCGCTCCCACCTAGCTCTCGTACATGCACACCCCCGGAAACACCGTCAGGGCCGCGGTGGGACCCGCTTGGGAAAGCAGCCTTCCCGGGCTAGTCTCCGCTCCGCCTCCCTCAGGGACCGAGACGAGAGAGGAAGGCGAGGCTGCCTTACCGCCGCCGGCACCACCCGTCTGCAGCTGCTGCTCTCCCTCTGTAGGAGCGGGAGCTGCCTCGCTGGCCGGGGTGGGAGACTGAAGGAGGCGGAGGCAGGATCGCTGCTGCGAGACGCGGGCAAGAAGCGCCGCATGCGATGAGCAACGCGAGGAGAAGGCACAAAGCCCGGCGAGCTCCTGCTGGTGCTGAAGCGATTCTCCACCCCGGGCTTAAAGGCAAAGAGCGCCGGGGACGCTGCCAGAGCCCACACGGCGCGGGCTCATTCGGAAGGACTCGACTGCTGACCTGACATCTGGGACAGACTTCCAAGACGGCTAGAGGGGACTGTTTCGTCCTTTGGGCAGCGCATGAGGCGCGCTGGTGCTGACCTTAAAGTCACCCTCTTTCAAACAAAAAGAACATCAAAGGGAGACCAGCGTGAAACTGCTGAGCTGGGATTCAGAGCATAGCTTCATCTCTCCCCATCCCCCACCCCCAACTGGGGGTTGAGACTTAACCTGCTTCTGGTGCCCCTGCCGCCTGAGGCTAAATTGGGAGGGGAGAGTCGTCTGACTGCCTCTCTATGGTTGCTTTCAGCCAAGAGGTGAAGCTTTTTGTTTTGTTTTGTCATACTCCCCATACTCCCTCCTTCCTACTTTGTGTGTTTATATCAAAATTATTTTATAAGATTATTTTAAAAAAGCAAGAAGGACCGTTGGGAAGATGAATACAATATTAATTAATTCAGCAAATAATTAAAGAGGCTTTGGGTGAGTGCCCACCCTTGCAGTCTTCCCACCCACCCATTCACTCTCCTCCACCTCAGGAGGAGCTAATATCTGCCGTCTGGAGTGCAGTTGTAATTCTGAGTCATCTCCAGCCCTCACCTGGAGATTGGCAAGAGTGGTTCCCAAGGAGGAAATGGCTGATTTGGAGGGTGCAGTGTATGGCTGAGATCCCACCCCTCCTCAAACCCCTCCCTCTCCAAGACCCACCCCTTAAATCTCCAGGAGTTTCCTAACCTGGAGTTGGCAACCTTATCTCCTTCCCTTTATATGCCCCTCTGACTTAAGCTTTCCATTGCCTCCATCCTCCCTGCAGACTCTATCTAGGAAAATGACAGTCTTTCTACACAGTATGCGGAGGACCACAGCAGCTTACAGCATTCTCATTGCCACCCTTTGATCTGCACCCTGTGAGGTAGGTTAGGCTGAAAGTCTGTGACTGGTCCAAAATCACTCAGTCAGCTTCTACAGCAAGAACCTGGGTCTGGCAGGTCCCCAGAAGCCCTAACTCCTATGCCCTCCTCAAACTCCACAAAATCTCCAGGAATCTTCCACCAATTTGGAATTGGCAGCCCTAGTCAGGACTGGTCCCAATGAATTCTCTCTCAGAGGTCTTTAGTGATATCTTTCAGATCAACACTCTCTCTGATAATGTTGGTTTTAAGCACAGGATTTCTGTCTCTCCCTCTCTCTCTGTATCTGTTCTGCTGCTCTGGGATGCCATCCCCCACCCCACCCTGGTCTCTGGCTGTTTTCCTTTCAGAGGAGGATAGAGAGGAGCCTTCAGCCAATCAAGGGGAGTTTTTTTCTGGCTCATTCCCTCCTCCCTCCCCTCAGCCAATTGAGGGAAGGGCTTCTTTTTCTCCCCTGCAAAGCAGTGTGACAAGCAGCTCAGCCAATGGGAGAGTAGGAAGAGCAAGAAACTGCCAGAATCAGGCTGGTTGCCTTTTACTGACAGCTTTGCTGTCTAGCAACAGCCACTTGGGTGGGAGAGAGGAGTGGACTCAACGCAAGTACTCTTGATTGATGGTTTGATAGGCCAAAGGTTGATGGAGCACACCCCTAACCAAAGGCAGAGCTCCATTTTGCCAAGATGAAAGGGCTTTTATATCTATAGGATGCTGTTTTGATGTTTGTTGCCTTGGGGTGTGATTTGGGTGGGAAGGCAGCTTAGAAATTTTTTAAATCAGGGGTGTCAAACGTGAAGCCTCAGGGCTGAATCAGACCTCTGGAAAACTCCTATCAGACCCACAAGCAACTCACTGTCATCTACTTCCCCCTCTCTCTCTTGCTTCCTTGTGCATTACAACTTGCTTTGCCAGGTCTGTTCACTCGCACAGGAGCTACAGAACAATGCCTCTATTTTCTTCATTGGCTGACCAGCACATGAAGCAACTTATGTACAAAAGCTGGCAATGCCCAGTCATTTCATGTTTTCCTCTGGGTCTTAGGCTCAAAGCACTGACCATGAGATTTTTGTAATGAATGTCAATAAATCAAAAGTAGATTTGCAACTTATAGACACACATCTGAACAATACCTGAGTAGCTTACTCAAGATTACTACAGCACAGACATTGTTGTCAAAATCACTTTTATTATTGCAATGTATTGTAATAATATTTATATAAAGAAAAACCATCAAAGAAAGCACTAATACAAGAATAATACCAATACATTACTTTTCATCCCTTCCATCCCCCTTTTTCTGACTCCCGCCGGTGTTTACTTAAATTGCTAAAAATACAAGGTAATAACTCTTAAAAAACCTTATACTCTAATCTCTTAAGCTTTATCAAAAGAAAAAGATACTATTAATCCAGTAAAAAACCAAAAGAAAAACCGTTTCTTCTTTTCTTGATAACCATTCAACTGTTTTCAAACATCATTAAGTGTCTCTTTACTTTCCAATGTTTTTCAACATGTATTTGAAATTTCTCCCAATCCATCTTAAACTTCTCCAAACCATAGTCCTTTAAGATTCATGTAAGTTTGTCCATTTCACTCCAAGACATAACTTTTAAAATCCAGTCCCATTTTTCTGGTATTTTATCTTGCTTCCATAGCTGCGCATATAATATCCTTGCAGCTGAAAGTAGATGCCACACAATAGTTCTATCTGATTTCGAAAAACTTTCCATTTGTAATCCCAACAAAAAATGCGTCTGGAGATTTCTTAACATCATAACCTAAAATCTTTTATATTTCTTTCTAAATTTGCCAATATTGTCTTGCCTTTTCACATGCCCACCACATGTGGTAAAAAGAACCTTCATGCTTTTTACATTTCCAACATCTGTCTGACATCTGATTACTCATTTTTGCCAATTTCTTAGGTGTCATATACCATCTATATAGCATTTTAAAGCAGTTCTCTTTAATGTTATAACATGTAGATATCTTCATAGAGTTCTCCCACAAGTGTTCCCATGACTCCATTTCTATTTCTTTGTTTATATTAATTGCCCATTTTATCATTTGAGATTTAACTACTTCAACTTCCGTAGACCATTTCAATAAGTTTATAAATTCTTGATATCAATTCGTCATTATCACCAAACAGCATTCCTTCCAATTCTGTTTGTTCTTGTCTTATACCTTCATTTTTAATGTCCTGTTCCAAGCTCTTAATTTGTTACATTTGAAACCAATTATATTTATAGTCCCATTCTTCTACTGATTTTAGTTCAACTTTCTCACCATGCATCTTTAACAATTGTTTATATGACAATCACTTCACTTCAGAGATATCTGAATATAATTTTATTACTTCCGTTGGCATAATCCAGAGCGGTTTTCTCTCATCCCCATATCTTTTGTATTTTAACCATGTATTCAACAAGTTTCTTCTTATATAATGATGTGAAAAAACCCATCCATCTTATTTTCCCCATAATACATATAAGCATGCCAACCAAAAATATTTCTATGACCTTCTAGTATTAGTAGTTTTCTATTTAATAACGTCATCCATTTTTTAATCCACGCCAAGCATACTGCATCGTGGTATAGCTTTAAATCAGGCAATTTGAAACCTCCCCTTTCTTTTGCATCAGTAAAAATTTTCATTTTAATTCTTGTTTTTTTTCCAGCCCACACAAATTCTGAGATCTTCCTTTGCCATTTACTAAATTGTTTGTAATCCTTCACAATTGGAATTGTCTGAAATAAAAACATAATTCTTGGTAGAACATTCATTTTGATTGCAGAAATTCTGCCCAGTAAAGACAAGTTCAATTTATTCCATTTTAACAAATCTCCATCAATCTTGCACCAAAGCTTCTCGTAGTTGTTTTTATGCAAATCTATATTTTTCATAGTAATTTCCACACCCAGATACTTTACGTTTGGAACAACTTTACACTCAGCTACACGTCGTAATTCTTCCTGTTGATTCTTTGCCATAGGCAGTGGCTAGGTGGCTTAGGCTGAGCGGGCTGAAGCTGAATCCGGCGAAGACAGAGGTCCTTTGCTTGGGTCGCTGCGGCCCAGGAAGGGAAATCCCCCTGCCAGCTTTTGACGGCGCGCCGTTGATAGCGTCGAGCAGGGTCAAGAGCTTGGGGGTACTATTGGAGCCTTCACTGACGATGGAGGCTCAGATAGCAGCCACTGCCAAGTCCGCTTTCTTTCATCTTAGGCGGGCGAGGCAGTTGGCCCCCTTCCTGGAGCGCGACGACCTAGCAACAGTGATTCATGCTACGGTCACCTCGAGGCTGGACTACTGTAATGCCCTCTACATGGGGATACCCTTGTGCCGGACCCGGAAACTGCAGCTAGTGCAGAACGCCGCTGCCCGGCTGCTATTAGGGCTCCCAAGATGGGAGCACATACGGTCGGGGCTCCGGGACCTGCACTGGCTGCCAGTAACATTCCGAGTCCAGTACAAGGTGTTGGTCATTACCTTTAAAGCCCTATATGGCCTAGGACCTGCCTACCTTAGAGACCGTCTCTCCCCACATGTTCCCCAGAGAGTACTACGGTCGGGTTCACAAAACCTGCTGGTAATCCCCGGGCCAAAAGAGGCCCGTCTAAAATCCACCAGGGACCGGGCCTTCTCAATAACGGCACCTTACTGGCAAAGTATGCCGGAGGAGGTGCGGGCCCTGCGGGACCTAGGGCAGTTCCGCGGGGCCTGTAAGACAGCCCTCTTCCGGCAGGCCTATAACATCTAACTGACAATGAGGATACCTTCTGAATGGAATAAAATGCACATACAGACCGCTGGTTTTATTTTAATTGTTTTATTAATTATGGTTTAAATTGTATCTGTAAATCCTTTTAAATTGAATCTGTGTAAATTATTATGTTGTAAGCCGGCCTGAGACACTTCGGTGAGAAGGGCGGGATATAAGTCTAAATATAAATAAATAAATAAATAAATAATTTTTTACATAAAATTTTCGATTTTTCTTTGTTTATATAAAAACCTGCCAACTCTCCATATTCTTGTATCTTATAAAGCAGCAATGGTATTACACAAATAGGATTTTCATTGATAAACATTATATCATCTGCAAACGCTCTGTATTTATAAGAAAAACATTTACTCTCTCCTTTTTTTTCATTTGCCAACCCAGGTTTATTTTCCAGGTTTATTTGCTCCTTCAAAAGATTTCTGATGCAATCTTTTAAGATTCCATTCTACTTCTTTATTTAGCAGATGTCTTGGCTGGTTCTGTATATTGTAATCTCCTTATAATTTTCTTTTTCCCTGGTCGCTTTCTAAGTTCGTTTTCCTTGTTAGCAATCTCTTTTTGGATATCCAACATTTGTTTCTCTTTTGCTCTTTTGTCTTTATTATTCAATGTAATTGAAATGCCTCTTATTACAGCTTTTATATGTTTGAAATTGTATGTCCTCCTTTTCATTTATTTGAAAGAAAGCTTTAGTTTCTTTTTCTAGAGACGCCACTATATCTACTTTCTGTAGTAAATCTTCATTTATCCTCCACCTCCTAGTCTTTTTGGTATACTTTGCCGACCACATTATTGGGTTATGATCTGCCCCCACTTTAGAAAGAATCTCTATTTTTTTTCGTCATTAGTCCAAGAGCTTTTGTAGCCCATAACATATCAATCCTTGAGAAAGAATTATGTCTTGCTGAAAAAAGGTGTAATCATGCACTTTAGGATTAAATTTCCTCCAAACGTCTTCCAAACTTTCTTGATTCACTAAGTCAAAAAAAGACTTTGGTAATTTCCCTTCTTTGTTTCTTTTTCCAGATCTGTCTAAAATATTTTTAACTGTTCCATTAAAATCTCCCATCACCATTATTTGTTCATATACCACTTGGTCCAATTGCTGTACAATTTCTTTAAAGAAAGAGTCCTTTGCTCTGTTTGGGGCATACAATCTTACTAACAATGTCTTTTTGTCATTTAATGACACTTCCACTGCTACATATCTTCCATTATCATCTTTAAAAACCAGTTTTGGGTTAAGTTCTTGTTTTATGTAAAAAATCACTTCCTTTTTTTTTCTTTAGCCAATGAAAACAATTCTGTACCCAATTGCTTGTTCCATAAAAATTTGTAATCCATTTGTTTAATATGCACTTCCTGTAAACAAATTATATTACATTTTTGCTTTTTAATCCAATGAAATGTAGCCTTTCTTTTTTGTGGTGAATTTAGTCCATTTACATTCTAAGATAATAATTGGTAATCCATAATGATTCTTCACTTATTCTGTATCCCCAAAGTCCCTATGTTCCTCAAAAAATCCCCTCTGGTCTTGGACATTGTTAATTGTAATCCTCTTTCCTTCCAATTCAAAGCTTAGACCTTCTGGTAATATCCATCTGTATCTCAAACCTTTGTCATGTAGTTTATCAGTTAATTTCTTGTACAATCTTCTGTCATTTATGACCTTTCTTGGCAACTCTTTCATAATTCTTACTCTGCTTCCTTCTACCTCCATTGCTTTTTCAAATTGTTTACTTAGAAGTTTTCCAACTATGTCTCTTGATACAAATCTTACTACCACATCTCTTGGTAGCTTATTTTTTTTTTTTGGCATACATTGAATTGACCCTATATATATAGTCATAGGAATAGCTAGATTGGTCAGGGTCCATCTCCAAAAATTCAGCAGTTATTTTTATTATATATGTCTTCAAGTCAAATTCTTCATTTTCAGGAACTCCTCTCAGAAGTACCTGGTTCTCCATTATCTTACAGTCTTGTAGAACTACTTTCTCCTGCAACTTAGTAATCATGGAATCCTGATCTTTTAACTTATTTTCAACTATATGCACTTTATTTAATGTTGCTTGATGTCACGACTCGAGCCTCGGGTAGGCAACGGCTGCTGGCGTCCCGGCAGTCAGCCAGAACTCTTGCAGCCGGCTGAGGTTTTCAGGGAGGAGCACAGGCGTTATCTTAAACAGTCCAATTAGTCAAAACCATAAATCAGTCCGAGCCGAGGGATGAGACAGAGAGCGTAAACACAGGAATGCCGAGGGTCGGGTACCCAGAGGGAGCAAAGCCGAATGAAGTCAAATTACCAAAGCAAGTTCACAGAGCAGAGTCACAGTCCAGAGTTCCGAGGTCCAAGGTCCAAGCCGGGTCAGAAATATGCGGGTTCTCACAGGAGTCAAGAGGGTGCAGAGCGTGGTCACGTCCCAGGAGGATCGTTCGTTGCCAGCACAGTTTGCCAAAGGGCCAGGATTGCAGATATACTGTGCTGGCTTGTTAACCCATTAGTATGCTGGGCTTAGATCTCTTCTCCCCCGCATGCGTGCTTCACTCCTTCTGTTTCTAATCTCCTGCCGTCTCCTTTCACGGAGCCGGCTAACAGGTGGTGGAGATTCAGGAGGGGATGAGCTGGGGCCCGGCGTGGCCTGATCAGTTCCAGGTGGCTCCTGCTGCCGGCTTGCCTCCTCAGGACTTACGTCCAGGGCTGTTAAAGGCGCCTGCTCTGAGCTAGCAGGTGCTGAGTCAGGGGCAGGCATGACACTTGAGAGTCTTCGGAGATCCTCAATTTCTCTTTTAATTTCTGTCTTCACCGCTTCTGCACTTGATTTAATGTCTTTTCTTAATTCTTTAATATTTTCAGTTATTAATTCTTTCATCACTTTGACCAATCTGGCCTCCATGGCTTCAAGTTGTTCATTTACTTTGGCCATCTTTATCTCTTCCAAAGACCTGGCCCTCGGATGAAGCTTCGGTCCCCCCTTATGTTCAGACATTACTGTCCTCCCATTATAAATATAGGCTCCAATGTTGGTCTCTTCAAATCAGAATTGAAACACAGATTCTGAAACACGCCCTTTCCAATGAGCCCAAAATCGCCATTCTAGGAGCTTCCTAGCTCCAGATATTAATTTTTAAAGTTTTAATTTATTCAAAATGGCATCCGTGAGTTTTCCTGGCTCCTTTTTAAAACTTTTTTTTCTTTTCTCTTTGGGCCCACAAAAATTAATTCTAATTATATAGTCCAATGTGTTTCACCTTATTATAGCAATATCTGCCGGCTCCACCAAGTTTTAAAGTCCCATTCTTCTTTTAAAAAATTTTCAATTTTTGACCTTCCTTTAATGGCCACCAAAGTTTTTCTATGGTTATTTAGTCCTAGAGGGATCCAGGAAGTTGAAGACTTGACCTTCTTTCAATGGCTCCCTCCTGCTTTTCTTCCTGTTTTACTTCCTGCTTTTCTTGCCACGAAGTCCCGTTCTCTATGATCAGGTATTCTTGTGATGTTTACGCCACTTCCTGTGAGGTCTTCCAGTGCAGCAACTCTGTGACGATGGGGTTTTTTGCAGAAACAGCAAGTATTCCAAACATAATCTCCTGCCGATCTTACTCAGTTCCGCAGGGCCTGTAAGACAAGCCTCTTCCGGCTAGCCTACGCCTGACTAGATTAATGTAGTTTATCAGACTTTAGTGAAA
Organism: Heteronotia binoei; assembly: GCF_032191835.1. NCBI lineage: Eukaryota > Metazoa > Chordata > Lepidosauria > Squamata > Gekkonidae > Heteronotia > Heteronotia binoei. The sequence continues at coordinate 80,673 of NW_026800150.1, forward strand.
TATACGGTATAGTTTTAATGTTAAGATTTTAAGGTTTTTAAATGCTTTGACTTTTTAATTGTAATAATTTTGCACTTTGTTTATTGTTTTATCGTTTGGTGTGAGCCGCCCTGAGCCATTTTATGGGAAGGGCGGGATATAAGTCATAGAATAAATAAATAAATAAATAAATAAAATAAGTTGTTTTTTTTACTTTTAACTTGGCTTCTTAGATCCTAATAGTCCCAAAATTACCCCCTTCCCTTCTTCTTAACTTTAGAAAGTTGTAGTTAGTTCCAAATTTTAATCCTTATTTCCCAAATAGCTTGTTTTAGTCCCGGAGTGATAGACAACGATCTTCTTACCTTGGGATCAAATATATCTGCTTTAACACCATCCTTTCTGAAGATAAATGAGTAGATACTCAGTAGAGAAAAGTAGGTAGTTGGCGTTGAAATCACATTCTCTGCCCAAAAACAAAGGCTCTGGTCCGCTCCTCTTATGGAGAAGCGTCCTAACTCTCCATGATCCAGCCCCGGAAGTCACTACAGCACAGACATTGCCTCCAGATTTTGATGCAATAATTCTGAACAAGAGATGACAGCTATCAGAAATTGTTAAGCATATTTTATTTTAAGTAATAACAAATGAGTTCAGCACCCCTCTCCCATTGGGACTAAAAAGAGGGTTATAGATTTATAAAAACCATGCTATAAAGACTAGTAAAATACATATAATAATTTTTAAACATTTGCCTTATAAAATGACTGCATAGTAAGGGTCCACTGATTGCATTTGAAGAAGTGGGCTTGAGTTCACAAAAGCGTATGCTAGGATTGAAATGGTTGTTAGTCTTTATTGTCAGAGAAGCAATAATGGCCTTTCTGAATCTGTTTGGCTATTGTTTGCCCACATGCTTTCACCTGGTAGCTGCCACCACCTGTTCCTTCAGGATCCACACCTGGACATTCTGGGGATGATACAAACTCTTTTAATACAACAAGCTTTGACTTTATTTGGGGAAAGCAGAGTAAGAAGCATGGTAGATGTAATTACTTGAAGGAGAAGAACAAAAAATAATGATTTCAAATACACACACAGGAGAATGTAAAACAGAGCTACAATAATGCATAAAACTGACACAGCGTGTCTAAATTGGGTCTTAGTGTAATGGTTTACAGGTTTCACAGATCTTGAACCATATTAGCTAAACATGGGCTTATTCCACATGGGGTCTTATCTTCCTTTGCTTGGTCTTGGAAAAGGTGATAATCACTCCTGCTTCAGGGCTTCATCAGTTGTGTTCACAGCTTTTTTGTAGAAAAAACCCAGAACAAACTCATTTGCATATTAGGCCACACCCCTGACATTACCATTGTTTCACACAAGGTTCTTTTATATAGAAAAAGCCCAGCTCAAACTCATTTGCACATTAGGCCACACCCCTTGATGCCAAGCCAGTCAAAACTGCATTCCTATGTGTTCCTGCTAAAAAAAAAAAAGCCCTGGTTGTGTCACAACCACACCTCCTTGCACAGATCAGTGTACTAGCTGATACTAAGTTATTCCTTTTTGGAAGAGAAATCGTGTAACTACCTTTGGAGCTTTGTGTTTTGCTTTCTTGTTCGCACTTTTACTAGAGAGGCTGCTCAAATGAATTGCCTGATATTGGAGCTTCATTAAAACAGGGAATCATCAGGACCCGAACAGGCCTTATGACAAATACCCCATAAGATTCCTGTTTACAGGAAAATATTTCCTTCCTAAAAACAGTCGTCCTGTAACAAATTTTGATTTATTCTGAGGGCCTGTTGATTTCACTGAAACAAAAACCATGACATAATTTTGTTAAAACTAAGAAAAATAACACAGAATAAAGTCCAAATTCTTATTTATTTTTTTAGTACACCTGTAATTAGGAGCAGTATCTGGCACATCATGGAATCTGAAGGATGACTAATAACAACTCTAATCTAAGCTTTTGCTTTTAAGATACTGCTTTTTCCACCAGGAAACCATGAGAGAGTTGTAGTTAGTCAGACCCCAGCTAGTTTACGCAGAATCATCCCACTTAGATAAATGGTGGGAATTTTGTAATACTCCAGACTGGGTTGAAAAAGCCTCTTCCGTTGTTGCTGTCTGCATGTGGGATGATGTTAGTGTTGGATATAGGGAGGCCAATGGCCCTGAAGAAAAATTGTACAGAGGGCTAATGTGTGAAAACAGGCAGCTGAAGGAAGTAAATAACATCCTATTAAATATCTTTTAAAATAACAGTATGTTTTTTTCTCTAGGTAGTTGGCAAACCTAGACATACCATGTACTCATAGGCTTGTAAGTACTATTTCAGATGGGCAGCAATATTAATTTGTTACAGCAAAACAAATCTTGTAGCTTCTTAAAGATTTGCTTACTTAATCTATTTACTAATAGTGAAGTCAGCCACATCTTTGGATACTTAAATCCAGTGTCTCGAGCTGTGAATAGGCAAGACAAATCTTTCTACAAACTTGAAAAGGGCCCCAGGTTTGTAGAAAAATTTGAAATCTTAAAAAAAAAAGTACATGGGGCCCCTGGGGGTATAAAAATGATAAAAGGAGTGACTGCGGCTTTAAGCAACAGCTTCCATCAGTGGCTGTTGCTAGGCTACCAGAGAACTGCAAGCTCTGGTCTTTTAGTAAAAAGCAGTGAGAAGGGCAGGGGCCTTTTCAGGCCTAATTTGGCCTTGACGGAGGACTCCTTGGAGCTGGGCCTGGCAAGTGTTACCAGCTGTAGGTTGGGTAGTTAATGGAGATTTTGTGGTAAACTCTGAGAAGGACAAAGAGGCCCCGTGGCACAGAGTGGTAAAGCAGCAGTACTGTGGTCTGAACTCTCTGCTCACAACCTGAGTTCGATTCCAGCGGAAGCTGGATTCAGGTAGCTGGCCCAAGGTTGACTCAGCCTTCCATCCTTCCGTGGTCAGTAAAATGACTACCCAGCTTGTTGGGGGGAAAGTGTAAAAGACTGGGGAAGGCAATGGCAAACCACCCCGTAAAAAGTCTGCCATGAAAACATTACCCCAGAGTTACCCCAGAGTTGGAAACGACTGGTGCTTGCACAGGGGACCTTTCCTTTCCTTTCTGAGAAGGGCAGGGTGTGAGAAGGGAGAGGCCTCAGCCAAATATAATGCCATAGAGTTCATTTTCCAAAGGAGGCATTTTCTCCAGTGGACAGATCTGTATTGTCTGGAGTTCAGTTGTAATTTTGAGATCTCTCCAGGTTCCACCTGGAGGTTGGTAACCCTAAGTGTGGCAGCACATGACATACCAAGGCATGGGAAGGAAACAACAGTAGCTTTCACAAGAGAGGGTAAGTATACATGAACTGTTTGTGGACACTGGGTGTAAATGCGTCTTATATTTCTGTGGTTTACTGTGTAAGGGTGCTGCCTGGTAACCTTGCGTGTCAGGATTCAAACCCAGGCAACTCAAAAGGAAAGACAAAAGCTTTTCGTTCAGTATTAAGACTCATAAAACTGCACAGACGTGTTTTAAAATCAAGTATTACAACACTGAAAAATGACTGCTTCTCCTTAATAATGTTTTCTAGGAAATTAGTCTCCCTGAATTCCACAGGATTCACCTTCTAGAAAGCATGATTAAAATTGCAGCCTTAAGTGAAATATAAAAAGTGTCCTCTTTCCAATACGACTTGCTTCTGAGTGGGCAATTAATTGGGAAGAAAGCCAGGATATAAATGAAGTAAATAAATACTTATTAAAAAGTAGCACAAGATCCATTTTCGGAACTTCTGAATCACATTTTGTCTGTCTCTGAGAAAGAACTGGGAAATATAACTTTTGTAGAAAAATAGGTGGTGGAGCTCATCCAGGGATTGTTATTCAGCTGCAATACTATTCAATGGACAAGGATGTAGAACTCTCAGAAGGAGGAGATGGAACTCTCAGAAAGGTTCAGGAGCTGTGCTCCTGTGAGCTCCCACTGAATCTGAGGCCTGGTTTTTGTGGAACAAACACCACTTAGGGCCAGCCCTGCCATTAGGCAAACAAGGCAATTGCTTAGGGCACTGGTCTTCAGGGGGTGATGAATTGGGTGCCTCCCATGTGATTTGGTGATGTTATTAGTGTGTGGGGGGGGCGCCAGAAGTTAGCTTAGTCTAGGGCCGGCCCTGCTTATACTCTTAACAGTCCTGTCTTATCAAGTGATCTGCACAGGATTGAGTTGTAATAATACCTTTACCTGCTGAGCAAAGGATCAAACTATGCTAATCTGAATTCATTCAGAAAAAAGATAAACCATACACCAAATAGAGGTGAATGTACTATGTAACTGCCTTGATTGTTGTCTACAACTAAAAGGATAAATAGTGGCTCTGGGGTAACAATATATATTGAGTGGCCTCAACTGCATCCACCTGTTTTTTTATTGAAATATCACTAAAGTTGTCTTAGAATTTAGACACTTCAGGATTCATCTACAACTCCCACTGCTAACTTCAGGCAGTTACATCAGGGTCAGAGTTTCCTATTAAAGTAAGTGCTAGTGTTTGGTTACTATGGTGAGGAAAGAAAAATTTGAAAACATAAATTGTGTAATACCACAGAAATGTCTGAAGCTTGGTAAAACAGATTTGGGGAGTATGAAGAATGCCTTTTTCTTTAGAGGTTTGAAATGAGCAAAACCTTCACTTTTTAATGCTTTTCCCCTCTCTCTGGGCAGAGAACAGGCAGGAAGAGGGGAAGTCAGTTCAATTGCTTTCCAGGTGTACCTTAGCCCACTTTAATTCAAATGCTAATAGATCTAACAGGAGAGATAATCGGTAAGTCACACTCTCCCCCTTCTCTGAGCAGGGAATGGAGGTTTGGAAGACTGGACTAAAAAGGTTCCAAGAAGGAAATCCAAATGTTAAATAATTAATTGTCATCCTACTCTCCTTCTAGCTTTAGCTCAGTTTGTTAGCAAGCAAATTGATGTAGTTTCATAGCTATCTTTCCAAGGATCTCAGAAGGCTGAAGAGGCAGGATTTTCCCAGGCTTGTGGGTAGGGTTGCCAAGTCCAATTCAAAAAATATCTGGGGACTTTGGGGGTGGAGCCAGGAGACTTTGGGGGTGGGGCCAGGAGACATTGGGGCGGAGCCAGGAGCAAGGGTGTGGCAAGCATAATTGAACTCTGAAGGGAGTTCTGGCCATCACGTTGAAAGGGACAGCACACCTTTTTAAATGCCTTCCTTCCATAGGAAATAATGAAGGATAGGGGCACCTTATTTGGGGGCTCATAGAATTGGACCCCCTAGTTCAATTGTTTTGAAACTTGGAGGGTATTTTGGGGAGAGGGACTAGATGCTATACTGAAAATTTGGTGCCTCTACCTCAAAACACAGCCCCCCTAGAGCCCCCGATATCCGTGGATCAATTCACCATTATTCCCTGAAACTGCTGGAGATCTAGAGCTGTGGGGGTGGGGCTTCCCCCACTGGCTAGCTGGCTGGGGGTGGGGGGAAACCTGTAAAACCTGGAGATCTCCCGCTGGGACCTGGGGATTGGGAAGCCTACCTAAATGCCAGAGCATCATCCAGAAGTTGCTTGCATGATGATGCCACTTCCTGTGTGAAAAATGGTTTTATTATATCAGATTATTATTTCTGAACATGCCAATTTGCTCTTTATGCTCCTAGGGCTTTTCTCCAACAGATCCAAACAGACACAAATGCAGAAATGTATTGGTAAGGTAGGTCAGAATTATTGGGCTGGATCCTGCAAGTCCATTTCGCTAGTGGGAATGCTTTCCTCCGGCGCATAAAGTCTTTCCCTAATGAAGGGGTCTCCAACTTGGTGCCTTTGAGAGCCCTGGCACCCACCAGCACTTTTTATGGAGCCCACCAAGTGGGTGAGGTCACTAAAGCACTGTCACCCAACTTTTCATTGCAGCCTATTGAAAAGGGACCCTGGACCAACCCCATGGAGGCCTCTGATAACGATTCCCCCAGGAAGGGTGTAGTTTGGAGAGGGGTGAGAGGGAGATCAGCAGAGATGTAATGCCAGCGTAGTTCCCTTTAAAGGAATGAGTATTTTCTGCAGGAGAGCTGATCTCTTACCAATTCCTAACTAGACAACAGAAATCAATTCATCACTAGCGTTGCTCTACCCCCAGGATTCTGTCCCCCCACCCCCACCCCCACCCCCATTGCAAGTGATTGATTTCCCACCAGTTGCTCCGCGGGCACATTTTGAAGTGCGTTACAAGACAGTGTTACAAAGTTGTAAGGGGAACCAGAGGGAAGTGAACCTCAAAATGCGCCCACAGAGCAACTAGTGGGAAATCGATTGCATGTGCCAGGGAAAACAGAACCCTGGGAGCGGAGCAATGCTAGAGAGAAATTGGTCTCTGTTGTTTAGAGAGCACTTGCAACTCCAGGAGATCCCAAAGCCCTACCTAGAGGTTGACAAGCCTAATATTCAGTTAGAAGAGGGGCTACACATGCCCATGTGTGAAAATTTCCATACCGTCCCTGTGGAGGAATGCACTCCACTGGAAGGTTCACCCTATATTTGGACGTTTGGGAAGCAAAGTATTTTTTCAGAGTTTTCCTGTCCACAAACAGCAGGCAGAATGGAGTCATTTGCTTACCCATCTAGTCAATTCCTTCCAATTTACAGGTACTTCATGTTTAGTCCCGCAAAAGTTTTAGGCGAGTAAAGAACAATGCAGTGCTGCCGCTGCCGTGGGTTGGGGTTGGTGGGCCTCGGCCGGCGGCCTCTTCCTTTGCTGGGGCGGGGCCTGGTGGGACGGAGGGAGAGGAAACCTGCCGCCGCTCTCCTCAGGCAGCGGCGGCGGCGGGCGGCAGCTGTGCCTGGGCCAGCGACGCTGGTTTTGCTGCGGCGGCGGCAGGCAGGCGGCAGCTGCGCCTGGGCCAGTGGCGCTGGTGTTGGGGCGGCGGCGGGCGGCAGTTGCGCCTGGGCAGGCGGCGCTGGTGTTGGGGCGGCGGCGGGCGGCAGTTGCGCCTGGGCAGGCGGCGCTGGTGTTGGGGCGGCGGCGGGCGGCAGTTGCGCCTGGGCAGGCGGCGCTGGTGTTGGGGCGGCGGGCGGCAGTTGCGCCTGGGCAGGCGGCGCTGGTGTTGGGGCGGCGGCGGGCGGCAGTTCCGCCTGGGCAGGCGGCGCTGGTGTTGGGGCGGCGGCGGGCGGCAATTGCGCCTGGGCAGGCGGCGCTGGTGTTGGGGCGGCAGTTCCGCCTGGGCAGGCGGCGCTGGTGTTGGGGCGGCAGCGGGCAGCAGTTCCGCCTGGGCAGGCGGCGCTGGTGTTGCTGAGGCGGCGGGCGGCAGTTGCGCCTGCTCCTGGGCCGGCGGCGCTGCTGTTGCTGCGGCAGCAGCGGGGCACCAAAATTGGCGCCGTTTCCTCCCTCCCGCTATCGGATTTTTTGAGAGCGGGGGAGGAAGCGGCAAATCCGGGGGTCCCCCGCCAGGGCGGGGGAGTTGGGAAGCCTACTTGTGGGTCTCTCAACCAGTGGTGGCCAAACCATGGCTCTTTCACATATATTGTGCGGCTCCCAGAGGTCAAGGAGGAACTTAATGCAGGTTTACTCTCAAGTAGGCATGCTTAGCATTGGGACCTCAATCAGCCTCTGAGCACTGACCCATAGGTAAGCAACTGTTTCTGCTGTGTATGAAGCAGGAAAGGAGGGGAAAATAGGCAGGCTTGCAAGCTCTTCTCCTCTCCCCCCAGAGGTCCCCAGGAGATCTAGTGCAGGGAAAAAGCGCAAGAGCTGAGGGGGCCACTGGAAAAAGGGACAGAATTAAAGATGGTGGTGCAGTGTTCCCCCTTAGTTTCATAGCTCTTGTAGGAGCTGTATTTATGAACCTTGGTGTCAAGGCAATGAGAAATGCATAATGATACAAACAATGGTCAGTGATTTATATGGAATATATGTGTTTCTTTCTCCCACTGGTTCAAAAAAATAATTCCCTGAACCTTTCCCTATGCTGGTCTTATGGGGACTGTTATTCCCAGCTTTTGGTTTAAAAAAGTCTACTAGCATGATTGTGTTGTAAAGTACATATTCTATGTGGCTTTTACATCAAGTAAGTTTTCCACCCCTCAAACCTCAGACTCCTGAGAATTAGGGGAGGGCAAGCTGAGGATAGGGTTTTGGAGGCCTCAGGACATCTCCAAATATGAGGACCTTAAACAGAAAGGCTACTTCTGGCCTGCTGAAAAGCTGTTACCAAATCTATTTTCCTCCTGGACTTTTCTACATTTCTGTTGGACAGGTACCATAGTGGCATGACACTCTTAAGAGGTGGAGACAGAGGTGTGACTTAATTTCGCCCTCATTCATTGTTTACTTCAGCACCCAGGGGACCAAAACTCCATACCCATAACATCTTCCCAGTATCACTAACATGTTGGTCTGAGTTCTGGTCTTGTTTGTCAGAGTTGCAGAGGTTCACCTGCTTCCCAGGCACTTTTTGCTTTGTCAGCAATCAGGAGTACATTCTGGGGCTTTCCAGTATTTTCAGGCTGGGAGTTCAAGGAAAATAACATGATTGTGTGCTAACAGTTAGGGAGGGGCTTTCCACCCCTCATGTGTGAAAACCTATTTCTGTATAATCAGATTCTCATGGGATCTCAGCAGATGCTTATCTTAGCACAGCTGGCAAAGTTAATATCCCAGCGACATACCAGTTTCTGGGCACCTTCAGCTGTAGCCACAAATTTTCTCAAAGCCATTGGCGCAATGGCACAAAATAGGATCAAAAATCCAGCAATCCATGCTTCTTTTCTTCCCATAGTATCGAGTCAAACATAATTGACATTCTCTCATGAGTGAGGTCTTCTTGTTCCATTTGGACAAGCTTTAGGCAAATTTTGGGCAAGTTGCTCCCTTAACTAAAGTTTTCTTTTAATAGTAAGAGGTGCTTTCCCAGTGTTTACTGCTGTGATTAGATGTTCCCCGTGGAATGCATAGCAATCACTCGTAGCAAAAGTCACAATTTCTGATGGCAAACTACACGGAGTCAGGGTCTGAAATCCATTTTGTTCAAAGATGGAGGCTGTAACTAGGCCAATTTAGGGCCAAAAAGATACTGGATTAATATTGCCTACACATTAAATAAGTGTACATGAATAGTTAAGAAACCATCATCTGGCTATATCTGTCTTCACATTGCAGGAATCTAACATGCTTATGCAAAAGGCGGCGGGGGTGGGGAGCTTCTCCTGGCTTCTTAGCTTTAGATGAGCCCTTCTCTCATGAGCCCAGACATTTTCAGCCTGGGCTGTTTCTTTTAACAATGACAGCTGGTGCTAGAGAGCTAGTCAGAGCTCATTGCATATCTGATGTGCACTGTAAGAGAGAGATTCTGGTCAGCTTTTTATAGGAACATAAATTATTTTTGAAGAGCTACCGAAATACGTATTAAAAACAGATTACCAATACTGAAAAAAATATTGCTTAATACACACGAATATCGAAGCACTATAATAAATACCCACATAATTGTTAATAACACAAAGCCCACAATAAGCAAAGATGTGTGAAATAAGAATAGTTTTAATTTGCAAGTAAATCTACGGAGGACTGCAAGTAGATGTTCTTTATTTTAGACTCCCCCTTTTCTCCCTCCATTATAATCTGATGTCCACAGTGGGAATAGATTCCCCTCTCCTCACACATTAAAAACCGCAAAGCCTTCATCTCTGTTGTGGTACTCAGGCTGAGGGAAAAGAACTTTATATATATATATACCTCATTCAGGACAGTCAGTAATTTTTCTTCCCAGTGCTGGAAAAAGGGCTTTACTCCCTGTCCCGCTTGAGGCCAGCCAGTGTGTTTTCATCCCAGGTACTGCTGCTTGGGGTGGAAAGCAGCCAGATGGCTGGGGAGGGTGGTGGGGGAGGAAGGGATTTACTCCTTCAGCCAGCCTGCCTACATTTGTCCTGGGCACTGCTGTTTGGGACAGAAAGTAGCTGGCTGGCAGAGGCTTCTACCTCCAAATCAGCCAGCTTGATTTGCTCCCCAGACAGCTGCAGCCGCAGCACAGGAACAAGACAGTGCCAGCAGGTTTGCTACACAAATCTGTGGTCCAAGCGTCTTAGCCCAATAAAGACATGCAGCTGAAGTCCAGGTGAGAGGAAAGAGAATTTATTGCAATGAAAATGAGAGCAGAGCTAAGCCAAGGCCTGCAAACCAAGACTGTCAAAACCTTATATACTCTTGATGATGACATGTTGGCACATACACCTACTAATTGGCTGTAACATCTATTATAATTGCATTGTGAGAGTCAGCTACACATTCCTAATACATTTTACCAAGTATGCATCAGCTCATTGGCTACAAGTTGTGGTGCAGCAAGAAATGTATGCCTGCACCTTGACCAGTTAAATCTGGTTTGGAGTCTTAAGAACCCCCTACTTCTACTGTTACTTAGAAACACAGTAGAAATGCATTAAGGCACAGTAAAAGTTATGTTTCTATTACAGATAGCAACAGAATATTAGCTGCCCTGGTATTAGCAGCTGTGCTGCGAGACCAACTCTTCTGCTTTCCTCTCAGTGTTACTTAAGCAGGCCTGTGGCCTTCCCAACTAAAGCTGTCTCCCAGAGGTTCAAACAGGATATTACTTTTCCTTTCCCTCTCGTGCTGGCCACTATTTTCTCCCTCTCTGTAGCAGCACCACTTAGGGCAGGAAGAAGCTTGGGGTTCAAGGTAGCTAGCTTACTTTTGTCCCAGACTGCATCAGCAATGCTCGGGACAAAACAGCCTACCAACAGGTTTGGGTAGGTTTCTCTCCCCCCCCCCCCCTTTTCTCTTGTTCAGGCCTGCTGTGTTTTTCTGCTGATGGGCTATACTGCTCTAGAGTGCCTGTAACCAGAGCAAGCCTACTAGCTTGCACAGCAGTAGGTTTTTCTGTCTCCTACCTCTCCTCTTCAAAGCCAAACAGGTAGGAAGGGAGAATAATGGCCAAGGCCTTGGGCAACTGACATTCAGAAATGAAGATCTGTGTGCTGAGGCTGCCATGGCCTCTGATGCAATGTTGTTTTCTATCTGCAGGGCCAATAAGAACTCTTCTGGCTAACCCAAAGCCTTGCTTGGCACAAGCTGCTCTTGGCGCTACCCACTTCCCGAAAAAGCTTGGCAGGTCCCAGAAAAGGTGTCCGCATGGGCATGGCATTCACAGGCTATGTGCTGGGGATCCCTGGATTATAAGGAATTTAGCTTTTGTCCACTGTGACTTAGCCAAAAGGAATGCTAATGTTTTTCAAGGAGTAGATCTATCCTCTCTCTTTTGGCTGCACACCTTAATGTAGTGTGGAGATTTGTGTGTGTCAGTGAAGCTGAGAACAATACCATAAATTCTTAGAGCAGGGGTGGCCAAACTTGCTTAACGGAAGAGCAACATAGAATAAATGCCAGATGTCTGAGAGCCGCAAGACATGAACATCAGATATTTGAGAGCTGCAAGGAAGGGAAGGGAGGAAGGGAGGGGGGAAGGGAGGGAGGGAGGAAGGAAAATAGATGGGGAGAGAGGAGGAAGAGAGAAGTGAAAAGAAGGAACTTTAACTTTAAATGCAGTAATTTAAAGAGAGAAATGCTGTAAAGTACTGGGGTCGGCGCAGTAAGAGACCAGAGTCGGAGAGTGATTTCAGCAAGCTTTACTTCAGGAACACCAACACAAACTGAGCTCTATTCAAACCTCCTGCTCCTTTATACAATTCTTGCCCCCTTCTGATTGGACCTTAACTATGTACATGGATTGGCTATTTACAGAGGCCTAAGGGCCTATCAGGGTACAGTATGAGCCTAGATGTTGATTGGCTACTTATGTTTCAATCCTTCCCCTGATTGGGCATGCTTAGGCCTTCTCTGGAACCCTGGTGTGGAGTACAAGCTTGGCTTGTTCAGCTTCCCTCCAAAAGTAACAGTTCCCTCCAAAAGTAACAGTTCTCCATTTGAACCTAGGACACAACACCCCTCCCCCCATAGTTCCAGCTATCAGGTGACATAGTCCTGGAGATATGCCGGAGGGCGGCGGTCTCGTGTCGAGCGTCGGAGCTCCGAGGGGACTGGGCGTTCCGACTCGGTTGGTGGTTCCGCGGCTGCAGAGCTGGAGACATCTGGGACGGCGGCCCCGGGAGACCTGGGTTCAGCTGCGCGGTCGGGGGTCTCCTCCTGCTGGGCCGAAGCGGGCTCCACGGAACCCTGTTCTGTGTCAGGCTCACGGGGACTTACGTTGTCTGGATCTGGAGCCTCTGACCTTGGCTCCCCGGCAGGCAGGCGACCACGGAGTTGGTCGATGTGTCGCCTCAGGAGATGTCCACCCTCCAAAGTCACTGCATAGGAGACCGGTCCGGTGACGTGGTCCACCTTTCCAGGGAGCCAGGTGGGGCCAGTGGTGGCATAGTTCCGTGCCCACACTGTCTCACCTGGGTAGAACCCTCTGGGGGCTTTAAGGTGTTCCGGCGCCGGTCGCCTGTCTGGGGCTCGGTCAGGGTGCAGCTTGTCCAGCAGGGTGGTGATGCGGCGGCCCATGAGGAGTTCGGCTGGACTGCGACCTGTGGAGGCGGTGGGTGTGGTCCGGTAGGCCATTAGGAAACACGCCAAGTCTTTTGGCCAGTCTGAGGGGCCCAGACGGTTCAAGGCCTCCTTTGCCGTGCGCACCATCCGCTCTGCCTGGCCATTGGTGGCTGGATGAAACGGGGCAGAGCGAATGTGCCTGATGAGGTTCCTGGCTAAGAAGTCCTGGAACACTGCGGACGTGAATGCTGTGCCGTTGTCGGTGACGATGGTCTCCGGCAACCCGTGGGTTGCAAAGATGGCCCTCAGAGCCGTGATGGTCGCCTGCGATGATGGCGAGGGCACCTGGACCACCTCCAACCACTTGGAGTATGAATCCACTAGTATGAGTAGAGTCCGCTCATGGAAGGGGCCAGCAAAGTCCATATGCAGTCTTGACCAGGGGGTTTTGGTGGATTCCCATGGTTGCACTGGGCCACGTGGGGGGTCAGGCCTTGACACCTGGCATGTCGGGCACCTTTTAACCCAAGCCTCAATTTCTGCATCGAGGCCGGGCCACCAGACATAGCTCCGTGCGAGAGCCTTCATGCGGACTATGCCCGGGTGTGCCTCGTGCAGGGCTCTAAGCACTTGGTCTTGCAAGGGTTTGGGGATGACGACTCTGTTGCCCCATAGTAGGCAGCCTTTGTGGGTGGATAGTTCGTCTTTCCGGGCTGCAAACGGAGTAAATTCCGGCCCAGTCGAGCCCTTGGGCCACCCCCTCCCCACCCAGTCCAAGACACGGGAGAGGACTGGATCACGAGCGGAGCGGGCAGCAACGTCGCGGGCGAGCAATGGCCTGTCCGGAAGCATGTCCATCAGTAGGATCTGATGAGCCGGGGCTGGATCGGGATCCACGTCAGGCAAGGGCAAGCGGCTCAGGGCGTCAGCATGGCCCATTGCCTTGCCCGGGCGATGCACTAGGGTGTAAGTGTAGCCGGCTAGAAAAATGGACCAACGGAGGACCCGTGGGGACAACACCTGAGGGGTCTGCCGGTCTGATGCAAAGAGGCCCAAGAGGGGTTTGTGGTCCGTATAGAGGGTAAAGGGCCGGCCGTAGATGTAATCATGAAATTTTTTGACACCGGCCACAACTGCCAACCCTTCTTTGTCGATTTGGGCGTAGTTCCGCTCCGCCGACGAGAGGGTCCGCGAGTAGTACGCGATAGGGACTTCGGTCCCATCAGGGAGTCGGTGGCCCAGAACTGCCCCCACGCCATAAGGGGATGCGTCGCATGCCAGGACCAAGGGCAGGGTCTCGTCGAAATGGGCAAGGACGGAGTTGGACATCAGGAGGCCCTTGATATCTTGGAAGGCTTTAGCGTGCTGGCGGCCCCACGCCCAGGGTTGGTTCTTGTCTAGAAGCCGGTGCAGGGGTTCGGCCACCGCTGCCTTGTGGGGGAGAAAAGCATGATAAAAGTTTAGGAGGCCGAGGAAGGCCTGGAGTTCTTGCTTGTTGGTGGGCGCTGGAGCATCTCTGATGGCACGCAGCTTGGCGTCGGAGGGATGGACCCCCTGGGCATCGATGGAGAACCCCAGGAATTCCACCCGATCCACGCCCAGGAGGCACTTCTCCCATTTGACCTTGAGGCCGGCTGTTTCAAAACGTTGTAGGACTCCTCTAAGGCGGGCGGCGAATTCTTCAGGCGAGGCTGCCGCGATCAGCACATCATCGAAGAATGGAGTGACTCCGGGAAGTCCTTTTAAAAGAGAGTCCATGAGTTCCTGGAACAACCCCGGAGCCACACTCACGCCAAATTGCAACCGCTTTACTCTAAAGGCCCCCCGATGGGTCACAATTGTTTGGGCGTTGGCCGTGGCCTCATCCACCGGCAGCTGTTGGTAAGCTTGGGCCAAGTCCAACTTGCCAAAAAATTTTGCGCCGGCTAGGGTGGCTAGAACGTGGCTGACGATGGGCACAGGGTATGCGTGGGCCTGAAGAGCCTTGTTGAGGGTGCACTTATAGTCTGCACAAATCCGCACTTCCCCACTGGGCTTGACTGGAGTCACGATGGGAGTTTCCCAGGTTGTGTGGGTGACAGGCTCTAGTATTCCCTGTGCAATCAGTTTATCCAGTTCCTCCTCAATTTTAGGCTTGAGCGCGAATGGAACTCGCCGCGCTTTAAGCCTAATAGGCCGCACTGTGGGGTCGAGGTGTAGTGTAACCGGGGGACCCGTGTAGCAGCCCAAGGTGCCATCGAAAACGGCCGGGAACTCTTCACAAACCTTGTTAAAGTCCACTCCGACAGTCTTATTGACCCCCCTGATCTCTATTCCCAGGGGCTTGAACCAGTCGAGACCCAAAAGGTTTGTAAGGTGGTTCTTGACCACTAGCACCTGTAGCTGGCCCTTGAACCCCTTGTATTGGACTGGGACCGGGCCCACTCCCAAGATAGGCACCTTATTCTTCTGGAAGTCCACTAAGGTAAACCCCGGGTCCCTGAGACGAGGCCTCAGCCTGGTGGGGATTTTAAAAAATGTCTCTGCCGCTATAATAGATGATGCTGACCCAGAGTCCACCTCCATTTGGCAGGGCACCCCCCCGATCCCTACATTGACCCGGATTTTGGAGGGCCTGACTGGCGAGGGTAGGTACTGTACCGGGTATGGGTGGGCGTGGAGAGCGTCGGTCTCGAAGTCTGGCTGGCCCTCGGAGTGCGCAGATCTTTGCGGGACGCGTGCTCGGGATATGGATCTGCAGGCACAGGCGATGTGGCCTTCCTTGTTGCAGAGTCGACAGGTGGCATTCCGGAATCGGCAGGTCTTTCGCTCGTGCTGGCCCCCGCAGCTTGCACATGCAGGTGGTGTCTTGTGTCTCATGCCCTGTGGGGCATGGGTGGTCTTCCTTCCTGCTGAACGATAGCCGGTTTGTAGAGCTTTGTCCTCGTCTGAGTCCTCTGTAGATGGTTCAGGGTTGATCTGGTGTGCCGCAGCCTGTCTTGTCAGCCGTGGCTTTGCTGATCTGCCCTTCTCCCAGCTGGTGGCCACATTGATTGCCTTTGTTAGGTCGCACTCGGAGAGGGACAGGAGTTTCTGTACTAGTTTTTCGTCCCTCAAGCCCCATACAAACTGGTCAAGAAGGGCTTCGTTGAGGTCTGCGAAACTGCATCGGCTTGCCACCCGGCGCAGGCTTGTCAAGAACACCATCGTGGTTTCGCCTGCCTTCTGTGTCCTTTGTCGGAAGTCCCAGTGCCGGGTGAGCTTGGTTGGCTGGGGCTGGAAATACTTCTCCAGAGCGCTGATGATGTCGTCCACCGGCGTCTCTGAGAGCTTCCTGGGTTGGAGAAGAGCCCTGGCTAAGTCCACGGTCTCCGTGCCACACGTACTGATAAGCAGAGCTCTCTGCATGGTAGTCTCTGTAATCTTCCGGAAGGTCAGGTATGACTGGAAGCCTTCGACCCACGAGTCCCACAGCTCGGGGCGATCGATGCTAAAGGGCTGCAGGAGGTTAGCTGAAGCCTCCATTCTTGGCAGCATGTCTGGGCGGCTTGAGAGATGGGGTGTGCGCAGAGTGGAGGTGCGGACCCAGATGGCTTGGATTTAGCCACCTTTCCGTGTTCCTGGTTCAGTTGCTGGTTCTTACTGGCATCCCACCTTCGTCGCCAGTGTAAAGTACTGGGGTCGGCGCAGTAAGAGACCAGAGTCGGAGAGTGATTTCAGCAAGCTTTACTTCAGGAACACCAACACAAACTGAGTTCTATTCAAACCTCCTGCTCCTTTATACAATTCTTGCCCCCTTCTGATTGGACCTTAACTATGTACATGGATTGGCTATTTACAGAGGCCTAAGGGCCTATCAGGGTACAGTATGAGCCTAGATGTTGATTGGCTACTTATGTTTCAATCCTTCCCCTGATTGGGCATGCTTAGGCCTTCTCTGGAACCCTGGTGTGGAGTACAAGCTTGGCTTGTTCAGCTTCCCTCCAAAAGTAACAGTTCCCTCCAAAAGTAACAGTTCTCCATTTGAACCTAGGACACAACAAATGCCTTCTACAAGCCAGCTGACAGGGCTGTGGGGGCCTCAAGAGCCACACAATGTATGTGAAAGAGCCACATGTGGCTTGGGCTTGGCCACCCCTGTCTTAGAGTCATTCAGGAGAGATGCATGCATGCAAAAATAAAGTCCAAAGCATTCGATGCTCATAATAGGAAAATGAAGGGCTTTTTTGGTAGAAAATGTCCAGCAGGAACTTATTTGCATATTAGGCCACACCCCTGATGTCACCATTGTTTCACATGGGGCTTTTGTAGAAAAAGCCCAAGAGGAATTAATTTGCATATTAGGCCAGTCAGAACTGCATTCCTGTGCTTTCCTGCTCAAAAAAAGCCCTGGGAAAATGGAATGTGAGAAGTATTAATCAAGGTAAGCTTGAAGTTATAAAATGATAAACGAAACGTTTAAACATTACAAGTCTGGGAGTGAGTAAAAAAAAGTGGATCGGACTAGAACATTTTCAGTCAGAAAATTACAAAGTTTTACTTGGGAATGACAAACACCGAAGAAATTGAGTTGCTCTAATAATGAGACAAGACGTAGCACAGAGAGTAACTCTGACTGAATAATATCAATCAGACTTCATGGAAAGACTATCAGTGTAACCATCCTTCAAGTCTACTCCTTGACTATAGAAGCTAAGTGATAAATTGAAAGTTTTAATGCAAGTTTCCAGGAAGAAATTTATCATACACCTAAGCAAGATGTGCTGATCATAAATAGGTGACTGGAACTCAAAAATAGGAAGCAAAGCAGAATCAAATATTGTTGTAAGAGTTGGGCTAGGAGCACAAAATGAAGCAGGAGAGCGACTCATAAATTCTGTGAAGACAACTATTCATTCATTACAAACACTTCAGGCAATCAACAGAAAATTATATACATGAACATCACCAGACAGCAAATATAGAAATCAAATAGATTACATAATTGCAAGCAGAAGGGGGAGAAGCTCTATTCTTTCTGCTAAAACAAGACCAGGAGCTGATTATGGTACAAACCATGAAATGTTAATATTGAAAGTTTTAATAAAGCTGAAGAAAAATACCAAAACATTAATAGTGCCAAAATACAATCTAAGCAACATTCCTGATGTTTTTAAAGATTATATAAAGGACAGATTTGAATTACTAAATCCAAATGAATGTGAACCAGAAGAACTAAGAATTGAAATCAGAAGAGGATTTAAATACAGAACTTAAAAAAAAAAAATCAACACTGTCACCAGTTATTTGGAAGCAGATGTATGTTGTAACAGATGGCATTCTGTATTAAACAAGCTTGTGATTACATTAAGAACATACCCTAAATGTATAAAGCAAGACTTCCATTCAAATAGAGTAAAACACATTAGATAATATTTCCTTAAAAGACCATCTGCTATTAATCCTAGTCATTCAGGAACTAACCTCTGCTGTCTGAAAATCAGTTGTAATTCTAGATCTCCAGGCCCCACCTAGAGGTTGGCAACCCTAAATGTTTGGCTTTGTCGAGGCAGTGCTATGGATTGATATCTGGGGAAGGAGTTTAGAAACTACTCTCCCTGATTGAAGGGGCATTGAACTGATTTGTTTTGAGGGATGGATCTCACATAAATGAGACCTTGTCCGGCTGGGCCATGTGTGTCTTAAAATGTAATGGCATTTAATGGACATGTAAACTTTATAAAAGGCACAGGCAAACACAGTTAAAGATTTTTTAAAACTTAAAATAAAACATGCTTAAGACATTAGCACTCTTGCAATATTTTGTTTAACATTCAGATAATTGACAGCTCTTGCTCTGAATTATTGCATCAAAATCTGGAGACAAAGGCTGATTCTACATTCATGTTTGGGTCTGATTTTCTGAGCACTGAAATCGCATTCTAGAAATCCAGAGTATATTTTTTTCATCTACACCCAAAATTTTGATCCTGGACTTCTCCTCCACATTTGCTTGCTTTACTGGGGGGGGGGGGGAGGGGGGCAGGTTTAAGAGTTCCTTTGTTCTTTCTTGAGAGAGGAGCTTATTGCCCTGTTTTCCAAGAAAGATATCATCTTTATGGTCCTGTGGAATGCGCTTCCTGGAAAATCTTCATTCAAAAGTAGTCTTGGAAAGTCAGGGGCAACTCCGTGCTGAAAACGGTGCCAAAGCCAATTCAGGAATTTAAATGTAAATGCCAGTCAAAACACCGGAGAAGACAGAAGTCAAGGCACATTGTAATGTAGATGATCACTTTTGAAAGCGCAGCATTACTGGATCTTTTGCCCAGTGTAAAATTAGTCAATGTCTGTGCTGTAGCAATCTTGAGTATGCTGTTCAGGTGTGTATCTGTAAGTTGCAAATCTACTTCAATTTATTGACATTCATTACAGAAATCTCATGGTCAATGCTCTGTGCCCTAGGACCCAGGGGAAAACATGAAATGGCTGGGCGCTGCAAGCTTTTGTACACTAGTTGCTTCATGTGTTGGTCAGCCAATGGAGAAATTAGAGGCTGTGCTCTGAAGCCTGATTGAGCAAACCTGGCAAAGCAAGCTGTGATGCAGAAGGAAACAAGAGAGGGAGAAGGAAGCAGGCAACAGTGAGTTGCTCACAGTCAGCAATGTGCGCACTGCTGCATGGGAGCGGGGGTCCTTGCCTGGAGTGGCATCTCTCCCCTGCTCCAGGTTGTTGTTGTGGACTTTGGATCACAGTCCTACTTATCCAAATTACTTATTCCTTCTTATTTTGTCAGGCAATTGCTACCACCATTGCCATTATTCATTTTAAATTTTTAATTCTCCTCTTATTTTCCCTCATTGGATAATCAGTTTATAATGCTAATTACCATGTATTTCTTTTATTTAGAAGTCAGTGACTGCCACAAGTTGAAAGGGGCACAAGTTGGAGATACTGAGTCTGTTAATTCACTAGAACAGGTATTTGACAGGTTTGCTTAATGTCATTTGGAACCCTCCATGGAATTACAGCCCTCACACTTCACTGTTTCAGTCCTGTTAAAATGTATAAGAAGGGAAACATTCCCCCCACCTTTTCTGCTTCTAATTCCTTATTTCATGCAAAAATGCTGAATTGCAAGTGCAGCTTAAGATGAGCAGAATGACATAATCTTTTGTCAGCCCTGATTATCCACAAAGAATGGCTCTAGGGATTTTGCAGATGAACTTCAGAAGAATGATCCCTCAGAGGCCATTTAAAATTCACAGAAAAATTAACTGGTGGAATTTTTTTATGCCTTGATGTTTATAATTTTCTCTGCAACCTCACTGTTCGGAGGAATGCAAGGTAGTGTTATGGTTAAGAAGAGAATCAGTTACTGGATTGAGAACTGATTGGTATTGGGAGAAAAGACATAACTGAAGATGCCACATATAAATGATTACAATAGGCCTGATTCATTTGGAAAAGTGTGGGGAAATATATTTGTTTCCTAGCATATACTCAGTTCTCATTTTATAAATATTTGCTATCTTATTATTATAGTCTGCATAATTTTGATCTTTTTGTGTGTGTGCATAAAAAAGAACATAGTATGGTTCTATTAAATATTTGGAAATCATTTCATATTTAATATTGAGGATTTTAAAATTTTAATATTATCCATCTTAATCTATCACAATCTCTCAATATAGTATAGTACATGGTGTATATGAAAATTGGGATAGATGGGGAAATATTTTCCACTTGTTTCTCTCTCCCTCTTTATGATGTAGCTGCAATTATAATTTTTATATTAGAAATTGTAATAAGGAGTGTGAAGCATCTATAAACTGCTTTGGATAACAAGATGGCGACGAGGCAGGAGCTCTGGTAGGGCTCCTGTAACTGAAACTACTACGCCTAGCACATGCCTGCAATTGCAGTTTTCAAAGGGTGGACCTAGTAATATGTTGCTAGGGGAAGGTGCGGGGCAAAATTTAAAACTTGGTGGGCTCCTACTCCCCAAAGAGACAAAAGAAACATTGCTCACCATATTGGCAAGTTGGGCCTGGCGCCGATGCGGAGGGCCGCCATGACCACAGCCTGGAGTGCGGGTGAGGCTGGGCGGAGCCGAGTGGTGAGCAGGGCTGAGTGGGGCTGTGTGGTGAGCGGAGCATCGGGCACCGGCGGGGTCGGACACCGGAGAGCATGGCTGGCTGCGGGGCATCGGAGAGGAGACACTGGTGGCGGCTGGACTGCCAGGCAAGGCATCAGGGAGGCAGCAGAAAGCACCCGGGCAGCCGTGGAAGCAGCGCTTCTATCCGCTGCAATTCAATCAGTGCTTCCTCTGGCGGGGGCGGTTGCTGTGGCTCTGACTCTGGCTGGGAATACTACAAACAGCTGTCTGGGTGCCAGCCGCGAGCAGAGCTAGCGGAACTTCTGGAGTCCTTGTTTGCATGGTGCAAGGGGGGCTTTCACCCCCACCAGGTCTGCCAAGCTGCGCAGAGGGGTCAACGGTCCAAAGACTTTGCTGGAAAGGACGAAGAACTGGAAACCTCACTTTGCACCTCGCTTGCACAACCGCACTTTGGAGAACTGGGGACCCTGCTTTGCACAATCGCACTTTGAGACTATTCTGCACAACATCTGCACTATAGAGGCACAGCAACACTTTATCTTGACATAACACTACCTCCGAACTGCTAATTTATAATGATTGAATTTAACTGCTAATTTGATGAATTGTTTTGGTTAACTAATTTATAGATGAATTTATTGATGAACTGATTGGCTTCCAGATAGAATATAATATTTTTGGCAAATTAATTAAGGGTGATTTATTGTTGGGGAGGGTTTTTATAATTAATAATGTCATTAGAATTAATTTAAGTATTTTAGCTAATTAATTTAAAAGGGAGATTATGGATTGAGCTTAATTGGTTGATTAACTTTTAGAATTGGTAAATTAAGAGAAATTGGATTGGCAAGGACGGAGAGGATTGGGGAGTTAATTAATTCCAGGGTGTGAGTTGTGCTTTCTACATTGGTTGAGGCTGAAGTAGAGACCAGTGGGAGATGACAGGCCTGGGGATTCCGGAACTTCTGGGGAGGTGAAGGTATGATGTGGGAACAGACATCAATATAAGGGAAGGACGCTGAGACAAGGTGGTCCTTGGCCACCTTCCGGTCTGTGTCCCATCCTGACGGTGACAGGTAGTGGGGTCAGGCTGAATTACTCACCTCCGTCATTGGTGTTATGCAATGCCAGGTCCATAAATAATAAGACTTCGGTCCGCCGAGAGTTCTGCTCGAGCAGGATGTGGACCTGGCTTGCATGACTGAGACCTGGGTGCGAGAGGGAGACATTGTGGCCCCCTCCCAAACGTTTCCGCCTGGTTACTTGGTCTTTCACCAATCACGGACTAGTGGCCGGGGGGGGGGGGAAGGGGTGGCTCTATTCATATGAGAGGCTTACTCCTTTAGGGTTCTCCCAGCCCCAAAGATCAATGATATTGAATGTGCCGGTCTGGCGTGGAATGTTGGGGAGGGGTTGGCAATATGGCTGGTGTACCATTCGCCTAACGCACCAGCCAGCGCCTTACCATCCCTGATCGAGGCCGTAGCAGCCTGGGCATTGGAGTACCCAAGGCTTATGATCCTGGGTGACTTCAATGTCCATGCTGACTACGCATCCTCCAGTCAGGCAATGGACCAAGTGTCATCCATGGCAACACTGGGACTCTCCCGATTTGTTACATCGGCCGCTCACCAGGCGGGGCACATGTTAGATTTGATCTTTGCGGCCGGGGTTTTGGTGGACGATATTACTGCGGAGGCTGTGCCATGGTCGGACCACTTTGCCCTCAAGGCTCGCATGGATATCCCACCCCAAGCCCGTTTGGGCAGTGAGCTTATTTTGGCTTGCCTGCAGAGCCTGATGGACCCTGAGGTTCCAAATGGCTCTACGGGATCCCTGGCCCCCTGGCAATTCTCTTGATGATCTGGTTGAGTCTTGGCACGGCCGGCTCTCCAGAATGCAAGTTCAAGTTTATTTATATCCCGCCCTTCCCACCGAAGTTGCTCAGGGCGGCTCACAACACATAAAAATCTAACATAATTTGAATTTAAAACATCTTACATAATTAAAACAGTAGAATAATAAAACATATAAAACATATAACGGTGCTCTATCAGAACTACACTCAGCTTCCAATGCCACTTAATTATAAGCCAGCCGGAAGAGGGCTGTCTTACAAGCCCCGCGGAACTGACCAAGGTCCCGCAGGGCCCTCACCTCTTCCGGCAGTTGGTTCCACCAGAAAGGAGCCGTTATGGAGAAGGCCCTGTCCCTGGTGGATTGCAGGCAGGCCTCCTTTGGCCCGGGGATAACAAGCAGATTTTGAGATCCCGATCTCAGTACTCTCTGGGGAACATGTGGGGAGAGACGGTCCCTAAGGTAGGCAGGTCCTACGCCATATAGGGCTTTAAAGGTAATAACCAGCACCTTGTACCGAACTCGGTATATTATTGGCAGCCAGTGCAGAGTCTGGAGCCCTGGCTGAATGTGCTCCCATCTTGGGAGCCCCAATAACAGCCGGGCTGCAGCATTCTGCACTAACTGCAACTTCAGGGTTCGGCACAAGGGCAGCCCCATGTAGAGGGCATTACAGTAGTCCAACCTCGAGGTGACCGTTGTATGGATCACCATTGCTAGGTCGTCGCGCTCCAGGAAAGGAGCCAGCTGCCTCGCCCGCCTAAGCTGAAAAAATGCGGATTTAGCAGTGGCTGCTATCTGAGCCTCCATCGTTAAGGAAGGCTCCAATAGTACCCCCAAACTCCTGACCTTGTGCGCCGCTGTCAATGGCGCACCGTCAAAAACTGGCAGGGGGATTTCCCCTCCCGGACCACGACGACCCAAGCAAAGGACCTCTGTCTTCACCGGATTTAGCGGATTTAGTCATTGATGAGATTGCACCTCAATGCCCTCTGCGCCCTCATGTTAAGCTGGCCCCGTGGTATACCCCGGAGTTGCGACAGCTGAAACGAGGGCTCAGACGGTTAGAGAGGCAATGGTGACGTACTCGAGATGAAGTGACTAGAACATCTTATAGAGAGTTTATGAGGTCCTATGAGATGGCAGTCAAAGCCACAAAGAAGACTTATTTTGCGGCCAAGATTGTGTCTGCAAATTCGCGCCCGGCACAATTGTTTAGGACAATTCAGAATCTTACAACATTGCTGCAAGGCAGGCCAAATGCTAGGAAATTAGAGATAGGCTGTGAGGCTTTTGTGAAATTTTTTGCAGATAAGATCTCGTCACTCTGCCACGACCTTCCCGCCACATTGAATACAGTATGTGAACTCACATCCCCATGCCTGTCTTCTGGTCCAGTCCTGGATCGCTTTGACACACTCAGCTTGGAGGAAGTTGACAGAATCTTCTCTACTGTACACCCAACAGCTTGTGATCTGGACCTGTGCCCCTCCCGGCTAATTAAAGCTTGCCAGAGGGCGCTTAGGTGTCCTATATGGGACATCATAAATAGATCCCTCTTGGAGGGGTTCTTTTCAACGCCTCTTAAAGAGGCTGTGGTCCGCCCTCGCCTGAAAAAGGCTACATCAGATCTGGCCAAATTGGCACATTACCAGCCGGTCTCAAATTTGCCCTTTTTGGGCAAAATTATCGAGAGGGCAATAGCGTTCCAGTTGCAGAGTTTTCTGGATGATGGTTACGTCCTAGATCCTCACCAGTCTGGCTTTCATCCGTGTCATGGGACGGAGACAGTGCTGGTCGCCCTGGTGGATGACCTCCAGTGGCATCTGGATCGAGTTGGCTCAGCGGTGCTGATGTTGTTAGACCTATCGGCCGCATTTGATACGGTCGATCATCAGTTACTAACCTGCCGCCTCGCCGATGCGGGGATTCAGGGGTTGGCCTTGCAATGACTTTCCTTGATGGCCGGGAACAAAGGGTGGTGATTGGGGAAGAACTGTCCCAGAGGCACCCACTTAATTGTGGGGTGCCACAGGGGGCGGTGCTCTCCCCAATGTTATTTAACATCTACATGTGCCCCCTTGCCCAGATTGCCTGGAGGTATGGGCTGGGTTGTCACCAATATGCTGATGACACCCAGCTCTATCTACTGATGGATGGCCAGCTTGACTGCATCCCAGAAAATTTGGACCTGGTGTTGCAAACTGTGGCAGGATGGCTTAGGCTGAATAGGCTGAAGTTAAACCCAGTGAATACAGAAGTCCTTTTCCTGAGCTGTGGCGGCTTGGGAAGGGAAATCCCCCTACCAGCTTTTGACGGTACGCCATTGGAAATGGCAAGCAAGGTCAAGAGCTTGGGGTGCTACTGGAGTCTTCCTTGTAAATGGAGGCCCAGATAGCAGCCACTGCTAAATCCGCCTTTTTTCATTTTAGGGGGGCGAGGCAGTTGGCCCCCTTCCTGGAGTGCGACGACCTGGCAACAGTCACCTCAAGGTTGAACTACTGTAATACCCTCTACATGGAGCTGCCCCCTGTGCCAAACCCGGAAACTGCAGCTAGTGCAGAACGCGGCAGCCAGGCTGTTATTGGGGCTCCCTAAGTGGGAGCACATATAGCCGAGGCTGTAGGAACTGCACTGGCTGCCAATAGTGTCCTGGATTCGTTACAAGGTGCTGGTTATTACCGAGGACCTGCCTACCTTAGGGACTGTCTCTCTCCATATATTCCCCAGAGGGTACTGAGATTTGGTTCGCAAAATCTATTGACAATCCCTGGGCCGAAGGAGGCCAAACTGAAAGCTAGAAGAGAAATGGTCTTCTCGATTACAGCTCCCCACTGGTGGAACCAATTACCAGAGGAGATGCAGGCCCTGCGGAGCCTTGCCCAGTTCAACAGGGCCTGCAAGACTACCCTCTTTCAGCTGGCTTTTTCTTAATGTGGAATCTATTGTACCGTCATCACAAAAAATTGTAAGATGAATAACATCAAGACTGTAGCACCAAACTAATTTGATGGAACTGAATGTGGTGGTTTTAATTAGATGGTTGTAAGGTATGATAATAGTATATATAAGTGAGTTGTAATATGTTGTGTAAACAGTTTGTAATGTTTTGTATATTATGTTATGCTATGTGAGCCGCCCTGAGCCTGCTCCGGTGTGAAGGGCGGGATACAAATTAAATATTATTATTATTATTATCTTGAAATATACCCCATTTATGTTTCAAGCATTATACACAATATGATTGTCCTTGATAAATGTTGTTGTTAAACTTTTATACCAGGGGTGGCCAACAGTAGCTCTCCAGATGTTTTTTGCCTACAACTTCCATCAGCCCCAGCCATTGGCCATGCTGGCTGGGGCTGATAGGAGTTGTAGGCAAAAAACATCTGGAGAGCTACTGTTGGCCATCCCTGTTTTATACCACCCTCCCTGCAGGGCAGGCTAAGAGACATTTTACATCAAAACATTTTTAAAAATCCACTAATCTATAAATACAGATAAAATATAAAAATTTCAAAACACAAATAAAGCACAAAAAAGCACAAACCTATGTGGCATCACAGTACAAATCTGAACCCTGATAGTGGGGGAGGGGAGAGTGAGAAGGCGACTAATTGGCCAAATATGCTGATAAAAACTGTTGCTGTCCTCAACCATACGCTTGGTGGAACATCTCTGCTTTGTAAGCCCTGCAGAACTGTAACAAGTCCCACAGAGCCCTGATGTCATTTGGAAGAGAGTTCCATCAAGTTGGAACCAGGGCTGGAAAAGCCCTGGCTTTGGTTGAGGACAGCTGGACACTTTTTGGGCCAGGGACCTCCAGTAGATGGAGGCATTAGAAGCTTAGGAGCTGTCCTCCTGCCTACTCCATTTTTTAATATTCCAATAGATGAACATCTTTGTTCACAGCAGTATGATGCAAATGACAAAGACACGCTCCCAAGCAAGATATCCATTTTGAGTTCCTGTAGTTATAAGGATTAGCAAGTAGTAATCCAGATCTGCAGGACATTAATTTAATAAAAAGAAACTGAAGGGGGACAGAGAGACAGTGAGGGAAAAGAAAGCAAGCTTCTGCAGCTGTACATATTTTTGGCTCCAGTGAACTGGGTGGTGTGTTGTGTATGTATGTGGAAAGGGGGAGAAGCCAGCCTCATCAGTCCATTTATTTCCCCTTAGAAGGCCTCCACACAACTGTCAAAAGTAAGCTTTGATTGTCAGCATCTTCTTAGGCTGCTAAAACGGACTGCAGGAACAAGACTTTTGCTGCATTCTCGGAGTTCTGAAATAAAACATCCCAAGATCTGTAAACCACACCCATCAGTCTGCAAAGCTACTCCCAACTGAACACCGATTTCACTGATGAGCTGGTAGCGCTCATAAAATTAATGGTACTGCTTTTATACTAGTGGTTCCAGTGCATGTAAGTTTTCAAAATGGGGCTGTTGCTAGGGTTGTCAGTTGATAGCTGGCATCCTGTGAGAGGCAGTGAAGTGGAGACATGGGGAGAGGACATTGGTATAACATCACCTCAGAGGAAAACCACAAGTAATGTCCCACCGCTCTAGCAATCATGGGAAACTCCATGGTATGATTTTCCATGGAAGTGACATCATGGCATCATGCCAATGGCAATTTGTAATTTAATTATTTCCCCCCTGGACAATGGAGTGGGGGGTGGGAAATGGGGGTTGCCAGCAGGAGGAGTTTAGCTGTTGTGGAAAGGGGTTGGTTCATGTGGTTGGTTCATAAAAGGGAATGCTCCTTCTAGGGATATCTCCCTCCCCACCCACATACCCTCACTTTCTCCTGCCGCTTTTCCCTTAGAGCAGGCAAGGGCCTTAACTGGTTGCTACTACTCTGGTTCTAGGGCTTTATTGGAGAGGGCCCAGACCATTATCCCTGCCTCTAGGCAACTGTTTCTTTGGTCAGGACATGCCCCGATGCATGGCCAAATCTGAGTTGTGAGGATCCGAGACAGTGAACAAGGAACAGTTAATTAAAGAAATATTTATAATAGTTAAGTAAATAAGGGCAGAATAATCCAAGAACACTGCAATGGTATAAGGTAAAACTCACACAGAGAAGAAGCCAGCCAAACAACAACAAAACTCCCTAACATAATTAACTTATTTGGTTCATTTTCATGTCTCAATATCTGCTCCCAGTAGGCCAGACTCACCCCAACCACTGGGTTAGGGATTAGCTCCCTCTGAAAGCACCTTCACTACTGCTCAGCTTCAGGGAGTGAACCCTCTCCTTCTCTGTGCATGGTATTATATGCTTCTGCCCAAGCTTTGCCTCCTGAAGTTGCCAACTCTGGGTGAGAAATACCTAGAGATTTGGGAGTGGAGTTTGGGGAGGGCATGGCTTAGGGAGGGGAAGGACCTCTGTTACCCAATGAGCAGGCTCTGGGATCATCATTTAAGTACAGAGCTGGGATCCCTTCACTGATCCTCCAGAAAGGCTATGCAACCCTTTTGTTTTATTTCTTAACTAGGTTTTTACCATAGTTTTGAACAGTAGATAGAATGTATTTCTCTAATCTGGGGGCTGAAAGGAAACATGATGCAGCAAGCACACCACTTCAAACAGAGGATATACGGCAATTTCCATTATGCATGAAGAAGAAACAGTCCTCCCCAATCACTGGTAATAACAGCATCTCTATTACGTAAATTCAGCATTCCACAAACACTAACAGGAATGGCATATCAAATCATCAATCTCCAATTATGATATATTTATTTCCTTCACTATGTCCCCCCCCCTCCAAATTCAATCCAAACAAATATGACCTCATTTGGCAGATAGATAGATATGATCTGACTTTGGGAGTGTCCTTTTTAGGCCATTTGATAACACCTCAAAAGGAACCATTTTTTCCCGGGGAACTGGGCTATGTCATAGGCTTCCCAACCCTCGTGACCTGGTGGGGGCCCCCGAATTTGCAGCCTCCTCCCCCTGCCCTCAAAAAATCCGGAAGCGGGGGAGAGAGAGAGAACATACGTGTAGGCATCATGTTGTTGTAGAGCTGCTGATCTGTTTGTAAAATGTGTGCCCCTTTAAGGCTGTGCAGGAAACAGGAAGGGCTTCATTGGAAAGGGTCAGTAAGTTTCCATGGAGAATGGCCCCTCCCTTTCTTTTGCTTTCGTTTTCACAGCAAGGAAAGTTCTGCAGGAAGAAGATCTAGTAAGTATTTGTGTGTGTGAGAGAGGGAGGGGGCAGGGGATTCCCTGGTTTGGAGGCTCTCCCCCCCTTTAGAAAGCGTGTGGGGGGAGGGAAATGTCTACTGTGCACTCTGTTATTCCCTATGGAGAACGATTCCCATAGGGAATAATAGGAAATTGAGCTGTGGGTATTGGGGGCTCTGGGGGGGCTATTCTTTGAGGTAGAGGCACCAGATTTTTAGTATAGTATCTAGTGCCTCTCCCCAAAATACCCCCCAAGTTTCAAAACGATTGGACCAGAGGGTCCAATTCTATGAGCCCCAAAAGATGGTGCCCCTATCCTTAATTATTTCCTATGGAAGAAAGGCATTTTAAAAGGCGTGCTGTCCCTTTAAATGTGATGGCCAGAACTCCCTTGGAGTTCAATTATGCTTCTCACATCCTTGTTCCTGGCTCCACCCCCAATGTCTTCTGGCTCCACCCCCAAAGTCCCCAGATTTTTCTTTAATTGGACTTGGCAACCCTACTATGTCATCTAGTAGATGTCAGTTGTAATTCCCAGATTTCCATGCCTCATCTGAAAGTTGGCAACCTTGTTTCCTCCTCACCAGCATCTGCTTTTTCTTCCACTTTTCTCCAGCACAATCATAAGACTTAGAGCAAGGGTGTCAAATGTCCAGCCCATGGACCTGAACTGGCCCACTGAGGGCTTTAATCAGGTCCATGGGGCTCATTTCTCCCCCCCCTCCTCATCTGAAGCTCTAAGGCTAGGCTTCCCAATCCCCAGGTCCCAGCGGGGGACCCCCCATTTTGACAGGCTTCTCCCCGCCCCTAGCCAGCTGGCTGGCGGGGAGAGCCCCGCCCCCACAGTCATCCTGTAGTTTTAGAGCTCCTGCAGGTTTAGAAACCTGCAAACAGTTTTTAAAATGTGTGCCTTTAAGGCTGAGCAGGAAGCAGGAAACAGGAAGGGTTTCATGGGAAAGGATCAGTGACAGTTTCCTCAGAGAACGGCCCCTCCCTTTCTTTTGCTTTCATTTTCAGAGCAAGTAAAGTTCTGCAGGAACAAAACCGAGTAAGTATTTGTGTGTGTGAGAGAGGGAGGGGGCAGGGGATTTCCTGGTTTGGAGGCCCCCCCCCTGCTTTAGAAAGTGTGAGGGGGGAGGGAAATGTCTATTGGGCACTCTATTATTCCCTATGGAGAACAATTCCCATAAGAAATAATGGGGAATTGATCCACGGGTATTGGGGGCTCTGGGGGGGCTATTTTTTGAGGTAGATGCACCAGATTTTTAGTATAGCATCTAGTGCCTCTCCCCAAAATACCCCCCAGGTTTCAAAACGATTGGACCAGGGGGTCCAATTCTATGAGCCCCAAAATATGGTGCCCCTATCCTTTATTATTTCCTATGGAAGAAAGGCATTTTAAAAGGCGTGCTGCCCCTTTAAATGTGATGGCCAGAACTCCCTTGGAGTTCAATTATGCCTGTTTCACCCTTGTTCCTGGCTCCACCCCCAAAGTCTCCTGGCTCCGCCCCCAAAGTCCCCAGACATTTCTTGAATTGGACTTGGCAACCCTATCTAGGCTGCTGAAGTCACCTGCTCCTTCTGCCTTGTCTTTGCCAGCTACAGCAGGAAGTAAACCTGTAAGGTAAATGAGGAGTGGATTTTCCATTAAGATCTCTGTGCTGAGATAGATAGGGCCCAGAGACCTTAATGGAAAATCCATTTTATGTTTTCTTTGCAATGTTGTCTGTGCTACAATGTTTTTCAATGGAGTGGAGATCAGGTTCACTTTTCAGCATTCCTATAGCCAGCTGAAGCTCATGCTTCCTAGAGTTGTGTCCCTGCAAATAAAGGGTTGCTGCTTTGAGCCAGCTTGTCCTTGCTCAATGGACCCGAGAACTGATGCCTAGTGAGTACTCTAACCTGGAAACCCACAGCCAAAGAAAATACACGAGAGCCATTGCCACTCTGAGTAGACTGGGGGAGGGGAAGAAGCTTGCAATGCCATTTTATTGTTTTCTAGGGTTGCCAGAAAGAAATATCTGGGGAATTTGGGAGTGGAGCCAGAAACAAGGGTGTGACAAGCACGTTTGAACTCTGAAGGGAATTCTGGCCATCACATTTAAAGGAATTTTTACATGCCTTCCCTCCATTTGGAAATAATGAAGGATAGGGGCACCTTCTTTTAAGGCTCATAAAATTGGACCCCCTGGTCCAATCTTTTTGAAACTTGGGGGAGTGTTTTGAGGAAAGACACTAGATGGTATGCTGAAATTTGGTGCCTCTACCTCAAAAAAACAGCTTCCCAGAGCCCCCAATACCTATGGATCAATTCTCCAAGGGAATCAGTCTCCATAGGGTATAATGGAGTGCCAAGCAGAAATTTCCCTCCACTCCTGGCTTTCTTATGACCTTGAAGTGGGGGGAGGGCCTCCAAACTGGGGGTTCCCCTGCCTCCAACTGGGGATTGGCAACCCTTTTCCCAGGCTGAGGATTTAATATTTTTAATTTCTGCTGTGATCCTTGAGCTTTTTCTTGATGTTTTATTTTTAAAATTGCATTGCCAAATCCCACCATTTCCACACCTTTTGATTTTAAACAAAATATTGCAAGTTTTAAGCATTTTTGTATTTCAAGTTAAAACATAATATCTTTGTGTTTGTCTGTGTCCTTTATATAAAGTTTATATCTGCACTACCTCACATTACATTTTATGACACACATTGCCTGACCCCACAAAGCCCCATTTGTGTCAGATCCGGCCCTCCTGACAAGTGAGTTCGACACTCCTGGCTTAGAGACTGTTTAGGAATTGAAGGCATGTTAGAAAATGTGCAGAAGGGTCTCAGGCCTTTGTGGAAGAGAGACTTCCCTGAAGCCTGCAGGCCACTCATTCTTCACCTTTAGGCAAAGAGGCATGACAGAATATGGTTGCCAGTCAGGCAGCCAGCCTCCAGGTGAGGCCTGGAGATGTCTCAGAATTATAACTGCTCTCCAGTTAACAGAGATCGGTTCTACTGGAGGAAATGAATAGCTTGTGGAAAGAGTTTCCGATTAGTAACTTCAAATCAAAGAATTAGACAAGTGAGAAATCATATAAACTAGGCTTTTTCCCATAGAGTAACCAGAGGAATCCACTAACCAGAGAAATGTTCATGGTTGAGTCAGCATAGAAAACAGCACAAGTGTGCATGCACACAAAAGCTTATACCATATACCTTGAATAAAACTGTTGGTCTTAAAGGTGCCACCGGACTCAAACTTCATTCAAATGCTGAGACTAGAACAAACGTTTTTGAGATCATATGCCTATCTCTGGAAAATGATTCAGTTGCTTGTAAAAGGAAGAGGAATTGCAGCAGAAGAGAGATTGAGAAGAGGAAAATATTTGAAAAGTTTCTATTGATTTTCTCTGTGTTGGTTAAAATGTAAACTGTTACTGATATGCTTTGCTGCTTCTCATAAACCAAAGCGAGTTAATTTGGTACCAACATTGCTCTTAATAGATTACTTGAAATTTTGTACTGGGATGTCGTCACTTTGCTGGTCCTGTGAGAGGTTCAACTCCCCCGCCCGATAACTGGAAAAAGGCACTTTACAAAATATAAAGTTTACATTCTTGTTGTAGAACAAAGCAGTAGACAAGTTTCAGCTTTAAGACCAACTAAATTTTATTCCGAATGCAAGCTTTCGTATGCTCCCTGAGCAGACTTCATTGTTCATGCTTGTAGGCTTGTCGTCAACAAGGCCAAATTCAACACAAGTCTTGTGGCATTTTAAAGACCTGTTATGGAATAAGCTTCTGGAAGCCGAACTCTGCTTTGCCAAGTGTACGCAATGTTATCCTCAGTTGCGTATTCATTCTTTGCCAGTTTTTATTTTCCCATCAGGTTCCTCCCCGCATATGGCAGCGCTTAAATACGCAACCGAAGTGAATGCTGTGCTCGCTTCTTTTTCTATCTCTATGGCAAGAACCACCAAATAGCCGGGGGAAGGGGGAATGAACCGCGCCAAGGTCTTTCTCCTCATTCTCCTGTCTCTTTTCAGTACTGTCTTAGTTTCTTTCTCTTTGGCGCTGCTCCCGTCCCGCCCACCCATAGATTAAGAAACAAAACGCTATTATTATGATTCGGAGAAGGAAAGCGACGTATTTCTATGGCAACCCCCAGAAGCCGGCAAAGGAAGCCGGAACTGACCTCATTGCGGAGTGTCGAAGCGATAGTCTGAGGAGGGCAGAGCAGGAAGTGACGAAGCATGCTGGTAGGAGGAGTAGAGCGCGCTGTGTTTGCGCGCGAAATTGGGTTCGGTGGTGTCCGGGCTGTGTGGTGCGCGAGTTGAAGGAGCTGGGATTCCCAGGTAGGACAGCGCTTTTCAGCCTTGGCAGGGGAGTCCTCTTAATCGGGAAAGGGGGGGGGGCGGTTCCTCCTCCTCCTCCCTGGTGACCTGGGCTGTACATGGAGCAGGAAGAAGAGGGGATTGAATCCTAAGGGAGAGGAGCAGACTGAACCAGTTAAGTTACAAATGATGGGTAGCATTTTTGTCTACTCGCTTTATGGTAAAACAAACACAAAGCTTGCAAGTAATAATCTCCCTCGCGGCACTGAGGTGCTTATTTACACAATGTTCACACAGTGGGCATTTTAAACTTGTAAGAGAGCACTGAAAAATGGCATAACGTGTGAAGCTGCCATATACGAGACCTGTTCACATGTTATAGTGAGTGCATGTATGTCCTGCGTATATATGCATGCATTTTATTTGTTAGTTGTAGGCTGTCTTTATCACTTAGGACACAAGGTGGAATACACAGAGAGAGCCAATACAATCAACAGGATGAGATGTTCAATAAACAATGTAATAGGATTAGGGTTTTTGAACCCACCAGGAACCTGAAAACAGAACTGAAGCAAAACCTATACTCTGAATCTGAAGAGTGGTCACAATCTCCTTTAACCCCCCCCCCCCCCAACAGACACCTGTGAGGTAGGTGGGGCTGAGAGAGCTCTTACAGCTGCTGCCCTTTCAAGGACAACTCCTACGAGAGCTATGGCTGACCCAAGGCCATTCCAACAGCTGCAAGTGGAGGAGTTAACATGACACATTAACATGACACATTCAGTGTTGCAGAAATTACGTAGTAGGATCCCACTTACAGCAAACAACACATACTAGTATGGACCACAGCCCTTTATAATTTATCTAAGTGATTTTGTGGATTCTTTTGTAGAGTGCAATCTGATTGCTTGTGTAGAAAAGCCCTGTTAAATAACTAACTTTTGTGTAGTTTGTGGAAAGCCAGAAGTGGGAGCCTTTCTAATCTTTTCAGGCAGGCGGTGGCCATTCCATAGGTGAAGACGATAATGTAGGAGAAGATGATATTGGATTTATATCCCACCCTATACTCTGAATCTCAAGAGTGGTCACAATCTCCTTTACCTCCCCCCCCAACAGACACTTGTGAGGTAGGTGGGGCTGAGAGAGCTCTTACAGCTGCTGCCCTTTCAAGGACAACTCCTACGAGATCTATGGCTGACCAAGGGCATTCCAACAGCTGCAAGTGGAGAAGTGGGGAATCAAACCTGGTTCTCCCAGATAAGATTCCACTCACTTAACCACTACACCAGTAGGCATATGTATGGACAGTTGTTTGGATAGTTAGTTTGCCCATTTGCTGTTTGGCACTTGCAGAAAAACCTGTTCTGATGAGAAAAGCTGTTGTGGCAGTGCACAGGGGGAGAAGCAGTCTCACAGATACGTAACAAAGGCTGCATATAAATCCAATAAGAGCAACAAAGAGGCATGGCTTTTGTCTACATTCAGACACAACTTATCAACTAAAACTAGCTAGCACAGTTGTCTTTGTCTCATAGCCTGACCTGACGCGAAACTGAAAAGAGTCCAGAGCTGGTGAGTTATCCAGGAAGACTTGGAGTTGGTCCGCAACTGCTCTCTCAATCACTTAGTACAGAAAGTGCAGATTAGAGATTGGGTGATAATTTTTTCTGTATGGATGGTTTTTTAAATAGTGGACAGATAACTACCTCTTTGATCAAGGGAAGGTGCTTTAAGTATGTGACTGATTTATAATGGATGCTAAGGGTTTGTTAAAGTTGTCCTTAAATTATTTTAGCAGCCAGAATGTGTGAGGATCCTGGGTACAATAGATGCCTTCAACAATCCCAGAATCTTGTCAGCATCCATCATGGAAACTGGGTCAAAATGGTCCATAAGTAGATTAGGAAAGGTATTTTTTTTCCTGTTGTGCCTGTGTTACAACTGACATCTAGATCAAGGTGCATTCTTGATACTTTATCAACAGAAAACTGGACACAAGTATTGCAGCTAATTGCATGCATGAACCTCTTTGTAAAAAAAAAGTCAGTGGTTGTTTCCTTGAAAGTAAAGCATTATTAGGAGTTCCTAGCACTTAGAAAGAGACCTGTATTTTGTTTTGTATGTACCACTGGACTTGAATATAGACTCTGAGTTAGGGGTCACCAAACCATGGCTCAGGAGCCATTTGTGGCTCTTTCACACATATTGGGTGGCTCTCAAAGCCCCCACCACCCTGTTGGCTGGCTTGGAGAAGTCATTTGTCTCTACTCCAAGTCAAGCCAGCCAGTGGCTTAGAGAATGCATTTAAACTTGCTTTCTTTCTACCACTCCCTCCCTTCCCATCTATTTGCTTGCCTTCCCTTCTTCCCTCAAACATCTGACATTTATGTCTTGCAGCTCTCAAACATCTGATGTTTATTCTATGTGGCTCTTATGTTAAGCAAGTTTGGCCACCCCTGCTATGAATCATGAATATTAATATGACTAATGGTTGAATACTGCTTCAACTTTGTGCTAATCTTGTGCTATGACCCTCTAATGTATCTCTTGTAGGCTTACTTGGAGAAAATGCAGTTTACTGGAAGAGGGAGACGAAAGTTTTCAAGGCTGGCAGGTGATGCACGAGGAGATCTGTATCCTCATAGCCTTCAATTCTACCTGCAACCTCCTACTGAAAATATCTCTCTAGTGGAATTTGAAAATTTTGCTGTTGATAGACTTAAATGTGAGTATCATGTTAGAGTAGGAATGAACACAAGTTTGTGCTCTGACACTGAATAGTCTGTCCTATATTTTGGTACAACCCTGTTTTGTGAAATTTTATTGCTCTTCAGTTGTTTTCACTGCAGTAGTCATACGGAAGAGATTTTTAGATATATTGACTCTTGTTTTTCCATAAAATTATCACTGTAACATTCTTTCTAGAGTCTAGTTTCCATTCATGCAGCATAATTTCATATGTGAGTTTGATAATCCGCTAACCCAATCCAGCACCATTGCTTACCTCTTGTTCTTGTGTTTTGCAGTGCTTAAATCAGTTGAAAATCTGGGTGTGAGTTATGTGAAAAAGTCTTCAGAGTACAAAAGCAAACTGGAAACAGAACTTCGAAGACTTAAATTTCCATACAGAGTAAGGGCAATTAAAATATTTTAAGGCTCTGAATACAGATTTTGTGTTTCACATGTAGTTGAAATATCAGCTGGGTGAAAATGTTGTTCTGATGACACCTGTGGCACTCATAGAATCTTGCAGACAGAAAGTTGATGAGCTCCCCCCCCCACCATAATTCTGTGAAATTTAGGATGGGTTGTAGATCAAGAAAGGGGACCTCGGTGATAGCTGTTGTATGCTTCTGATGTGTTCATTGGCCTTGGCATATATTTTTGATGCTGCTGCTAGACATTGCTGTGGCACCTCTTATGACCCCTCCCCCCTTCCTCCCCATGTATTGGTACATCAATAAATGCATGTATTTTTGTAATTAGGCACTGGTTGAAGATGATTATGAAGCAAGAAGAAAAGATCATATTTCTCATTTCATACTGCGTCTTGCCTACTGCCAATCGTATGTATTCTTCCTATTTATCATGTAATGAGATGTACACATGCAAAAGTGATATATGGGTTTTAAAGTTTACATATTCATATATTTGGAACCATTTACTGAGCAACATTCTACAGCCCTTTAAGACAGAGGTTGTCAAGGAACAACTCTGTTTATGGCTCTAATTAGATTAGACCATCATTCCATGCAGTTACATAGGTCTCCACAGAGTTACCCAGAGCCTCCTGGAAACCAGCAGGATTCACTGATGTTAGGGGGCAAAGCATCTGAATTGGTCCATGTGATGCCCCTTTCCACTCACATGGAGTGTCTATCACCCTTAGCAACCCCTTTCTCTCAGGTTCAGGGTTATCATTAGAGCAGCTACCCTTGTCTCTTAAAATATACAGAGATCCATGTCCATTTCACACCTCTTTCATTCCCAGAGACATTTGCAGGCTGGGTAGCCAAGACCCCTTTAATAATAAGCCCTTGCTCACACAGAGCTTTTAGGGTTGAGGCTAAAACACTGTTCTAATTGCTTGCTGCCACCATTTATTTATGATATTAACAAAACACTGAGGAAAGAGGTGAACCATATCACTTCCACTGAAGTTGAGTGAGTCATAGAGATGATCTCACTCCAGTCTTTTCCACCTACACTGGATCCCAGTTTGCTTCCTGGCTCAATTTGGTGTGATAAAGGCCTGTATGACTTGGGGCCAGCATCCCTCCAGCACTGTCTACTCCCATATCAACCAAGCTGGTCATTCCAGTCATTTTTCAGGGTCCTGCTTCAGTGAGGCCAGGTGGATACCTACCTGAGAAAGGGACTTCTTGGTCGTGGTGCCCAAACTCTGGAACTCTCTTATTAGGGAGATTTATCTGTCTTACCTTTGTCTTTTGTTAGCAAGTTAAGCAGTTTTAACATTCCTTCGCTAACAATAAGTAGCCCTCCTCCTTCTTAGTTTATATGCTTTATTTTTTTCAAATGTATGTTTTAATCTGCATTTTGAACATTGGTTTATTTGCTGCCTTGTGGGATTCAGAGTTGGGTGGAAAGGCAGCATACAAATGCTTTAAATAATAAATCACTCCTGTGTAGAGATGCACACAGACCTCATAGGAAGGCTAGTGTTCCTGAAAACTACCATAGTGGCTTTAAAAAAATAATTCTGACATCTGTGTTTCTGAATTTATTATATTTTAATTCATTCTAGATGTGCTATTTTTGGTTCTTTATTCCTAGTGTCTCTGCAAATATAGATGTTTAAATTTTTAAAATAAATAGTTATAAATGTTTGATGCAGTGTTCAAGTTGAAGTCAATGTAAGGAGTGATTTTTGAACTAAGGTGGCTGTGTTAAATAAAACTAAATACTTTCCCTCTGTTTAGTGGTTCAATAGTGCCACCAAGAGGCAAAAGCTTGCACTGTCAGTCTGTTTGCAAAAATTTTTCATTCAGAATTATTTTCTATTGCAGCCGGACATCATCTATTTTCTATGAAATGACAGACTATTTGCCCATGTATGAGTGATTAAGCTGTTTTTCTCATATTTACTGTATGTGTATATACTTGCCTTAAAACTAAAGTTGCAGTTCTATTCCCATGTATTATATAACATGTAAGGAAAATATGTAAAGGCTTTCCTAAAAATTTGCTGCATTTGGTACGTTCTGTAGGCGTTCTTTCAGTAAGTAGAACCAGTGAACTCTGTGAGTTAGTAGAAGAGATATTAGGATTAGACCCCAGTGTAGGAATAAACTATCAGGTGCTTTAATATTGAAATCTTGTGTTAATGGTTTGGATCTGAGCAGAATAGAAAAGACAGAAAAACTGCAGTTCTATCATATGTTGAACTTTGCATTGGCATCTCAGTATAGTAAAATTTATTTTGTTATCCTAATCCGTCATTAATTTTGCACTAGGAGGACTGAGCTGGCGGAAGAGCTCCTAATATATGTTGACAGAAATTCTTGGCTTAGCAGTCACATTTCACTTCTGAACTTCAGTGATTGCAGATTGCTTACTAAGCTCTTCACTGTTCTGTTAGTTGTATGGGTCTTTGGCTTCTTCACTCAACTGTATTGCTTGTTTGCTGCTTTAATCCATTAGAGGCTTTTCAGTGAGCCAGTCTGGTGTAGTGGTTAAGTGTGCGGACTCTTATCTGGGAGAACTTGGTTTGATTCCCCGCTACTCCACTTGCACCTGCTGGAATGGCCTTGGGTTAGCATAGCTATCACAGAGGTTGTCCTTGAAAGGGCAGCTGCTGTGAAAGCCCTCTCAGCCCCACACACCTCACAGGGTGTCTGTTGTAGGGGGAGAAGATAAAGGAGATTGTAAGCCGCTCTGAGTCTCTGATTCAGAAAGAAGGGCGGGGTATAAATCTGCTCTCCTCCTCCTCTGACAAGTTTTAAATGGAATTCATTAGGCCTGTGTTCTGAATCCCTTAGATCAGGATTTCCCAATGCCCATCAGTATTTCCTCTGGAGCCTGCTGAGCTCTTCAGAAGGTGGGCAGGGCCTTTGCAAAGCATGGTTTGTTATTGGCTGCTTGTGTTCCAGTGGAAGAGTTTTCCACAGAGAAGTCTGTCACAAGAAGATCAGGGGGACTAATAAGCATCCAGATTTATGGTTCCATTCCAGGTTACTTTATTTTTGTTCCCCCTTATTTATCCCCCTGCCAGTCTTTCTTTTGTTTCTGTTTATTCTCTTCTGCAATTCTTTTGCAAAGTGAGGAAGGCAATGTCACAATATTGCCCTAAGTCTGTGTGTTCTCACATGCATGTTGTGTGTTTGCTTGCATGCAAAAGCACGTTTGCTCTTCCTGCTCACCCCAAGGTATAAAATGCAGCCTCTCAAGTAACCAATGCATTGGGGTACTCTGGCAAGGCTGCCTTTGAGTAAGTACAAAGAATAGAGCTTGTGGTTACTTTAGCTCCCCCTGTGTGTCAGCATCCTTAATGTGTAAGAGTGGTCTTTGGTGTGCGGGTGGGATTTCAAATGCAGTTTGCTTTTTTAAACAAGAAAGAAGCTTTATTACTAAAGATTAAACTGGAGCACATACATTGAAAATAGCTATTATAGCAGGAAAATACGTATCTAACAAAATAGAAGGAAAATACCAATCTGTGTTACAAGACACCCCCCCCCCACCTCCTTGCTGTCCTCCTGACAGAGGAGAACCCCAGTCATAGCATCTGAGTGAAGTGTTTGAACACAAAACAAAGGAAAACTTGTGCCTACCTAGGTAAAAACCTCCTATCCCCATATCCAGAGTTAGGAGTCCAGCCCCCCCTGGGAGATGCTCAGTACTCTGCTAATGAGGTCCTCTGGCACATAGCTCTTGTCCCTCTCTCCCTGTTCAAGTTTTATGATGCACATCCATCAAATCCCTTTTGGCAGGTAGGCACAAGTGGTCTGCTTTTCCCACTGAACCCAAATCTTTGTTTTTCTGACTCTCCCTTGAAAATAACTGTTACCACAAGTTCAGGGACCCTGATTATAATCTGCAGTGCTGTGCTTGGCTATGCCTCTGTAGCAGCTAATTTGGGGCAGTTCTCCCCACCCCATCTCAAAATCCCAAAAGTGCCTGCAGGTTCAAAAAAGTGGAACAAACGTGGTTCTGAGAATAGAAATGTGTCAGTAAGCTGTTAATTTGTATTTAAACTTTTAATGATATCTAGATAACTGTGCTGTAGGTTAGATCTGAGGTGTATTTCTGATGACTAAGGAATGAATACAGGGACTCATTCCATGTGTAGAAGATTCCTTTGTAAACTTAAGGGTGCCTTCTGGATCCATCCCTGTGTATTTTAAATCACAATTGCTGAATTAAATGTGTTTGAATATGTGCTAAATGTTCTATTCTAGGGAGGACCTCAGACGGTGGTTTATCCAACAAGAAATGGACCTCTTCCGCTACAGATTCAATCAGTTAAATGACCAGTTGGTTGAAAAATTCCTTGAATATGTTAATTTAGCATATGATGCAGTAAGTACCTTGTACCTAAATGTTTTCATGCAGTATTTTTTTTTTAATCTAGGATCTTTAACAATAGTATCTGGCAACATAGAAGAGTTCAGGATGTGGCTGAATGGTTGAATGTGGCTGAATGAAGCTTGCAATTGTCTCCTCCCCACAATATAATTTCTGCTTCCTAATAATACTACATGTGAACAGAAACCAATTTTGGTCTGATGGATCTTAAATGTCCTAAATCTGACTGCCTCTGGTACCAAAAACAGCAAAGATGCAGGTTAGCAACATAAAGACAAGTCTTTTTGTTGTGAGAAAAGAAGTCTCTTTACACGTTTAGAGAAATACTGATCACCACTTTGGGTCAGGAAGCAATTTTTCACCAGGCCAGTTTGGCCAGGGATCCTGGAGGTTTTTAGCCATCTTTTGGGCATGGAACAGGAGTCGCTGGGTGTGTGTGTGGGGGAGGTCTTTTGTGAATTTCCTGCATTTTGAAGAGGGTTAGACTAGATGGCCCTAGATGGCCCTTCCAGCTCTGTGATTCCAAGTATACTGCTATCAGAAAATGTGTCCAGACGTGTTACCCAATCAAGCTCCTGGCTTGGTTTTCCCAAAGAATCTTCTGCCTGTGAGGATATTAATCTTATGTTGCCTTGAGCAGGTCTCTAGAGAGGCAGAACATAAATTTTCTGAATAAATTTGGCTTGTGGAGACCTGAATGCCAAATTAGACCAAAGCAGGTAGAGCAGGGGTGGCCAACGGTAGCTCTCCAGATGTTTTTTGCCTACAACTCCCATCAGCCCCAGCCATTGGCCATGGTGGCTGGGGCTGATGGGAGTTGTAGGCAAAAAACATCTGGAGAGCTACCATTGGCCACCCCTGAGGTAGAGCATTTTTTCTGTGAAACAATTTCTTGTTTTAGTCTGTCATCTTTTATTTCTTAGGTTATACCTTGCTTTAGGTTATAAAATACATACTGATAACCATTGTACTTTATTCAAAATTTATGATTGATTAGCTATGTTACCTCATGTGTCAATTGGGGTTTCATGTTCTTACTGAAACATTAAATTGAGTTGTTTCTGGAAGACAATGAAACTCACAGCCCTCTTGGCTTTACTAGTTTTCCACACGATGGGCAGATAATGTTTAAGAGAAGTGACTAGACCAGGGGTAGCCAAACTTGTTTAATGTTAAGAGACACATAGAATAAATGTCAGATGTCTGAGAGCTGCAAGACATGAACAAATATTACAAACATGTTTAATTTATTTAAAACCCTGACCAGCCCCATAAGTGGGCTCAGGACAGCTTACCACATAAAACCATCAAACAATAAAAAATAATAAAACAATTAATGGCAGCAACAGAAGATAACCAAAACCCATGCTTCATGTCAGGCAGAAATAGGTACCCCAAGAAACTCTAGTGCCCAAATAATACCCAGAACAAGCAAGGGCACTGGGAAAGGGGAGGCCAGAATGGTTGAACATCCGCTGCATCAACCAAAGACCTGGCGGAACAACTCTGTCTTACAGGCCCTACAGAACTGTAATAGGTCCTGCAGGGCCCTGATCTCAAGTGGGAGCATGTTCCACCAGGCCAATGGTCGAGACTAAGCAGATGTCCATCGGGCCATGGACCACCAGGAGGTGCAGATCGGTCAGAAGAGTGTAAAGCTCTTGGGCTCATATGGGGAGAGGCGGTTCTGCAGGTATGATGGTCCCAGGCTGCATAGGGCTTTGAAAGTCAAATCCATTATCTAGAACCAGATTCGGTATTCAATCAGCAGCCACTGCAGTAGGCACAACACTGGCTGAATGTGTGCCCACGCAGGCATTGCTATCAGTAGGTGTGCTAGTGCATTCTGCACTAGCTGCAATTTCCGGATCAGACTCAAGGGTAGCCACATGCAGAGCAAGTTACAGTAATACAGCCTGAAAGTACCCAGTGCATGATCACTGTAGCTATGTGCTATAGGGCAGGGGTGGCCAACGGTAGCTCTCCAGATGTTTTTTGCCTACAACTCCCATCAGCCCCAGCCAGCATGGCCAATGGCTGGGGCTGATGGGAGTTGCAGACAAAAAACATCTGGAGAGCTACCGTTGGCCACCCCTGACATAGAGGATCAGTTGCCTGATTATCTGAAGTTAATAAAAGGCTGATATAGCATATGAAGTGACCTGGGCCTTCATAGAAAGCAAGGAATCCAGCATCACCCCAAGACTCCTTACCCTCGACTGTGGCACCAGTGGTGCCCCACCAAGACCAGGAGCCTGATTCTCAATCCCAGACCCTTGTGACTCTAGTACAGAATCTCCATCTTTGTTGCATTGAACCTCAGCCAGCAGTGCTGCAACCATTTAACCACAGCTCCTAATGCTCTGTCCAGAATATCTGGGGTGGAGTATTAAAACTCTTAATACTTTCTTTGCTCAGAAAGGTAAAGTACATGTTATGCATTTTACAGCATGACTTAAACACACACACAAAGCTGGAAATAACAGTCCCCATAAGATCAGCATAGGGAAAGATTAGGAAATTATTTTTTTACACCAGTGGGAGAAGGAAACACATGTAAACATATAAATCACACACCACCATATGTATCCTTATGCATCCCTCTTTGTCTTGATACCAAGGTTAGTAAATACAGCTTCTACAAGACCTGTGAAACTAAGGGAGAACTCTGCACCACCCTCTTTAATAATGTTCCTCCTTCCAGTGGGACAGCCTAATGGGGGGGGAGGCACCTGAGAAAAGATGTGGTAACATAGGTGAACCAAGGGACACCACAACTTCACCACCACTTCCTCAGCTGCCCAGAACCTGGTGGGAGACTAGTTAAACATGCTAGGAATTATTAGGAAGGGAATTGAAAACAAATCAGCCAGTATCATAATACTCCTGTATAAATCAATGGTGCAATCTCATTTGGAATACTGTGTACAATTCTGGTCACCACACCTCAAAAAGGATATTATAGCATTGGAAAAAGTCCAGAAAAGGGCAACTAGAATGATAAAAGGTTTGGAACACTTTCCCTATGAAGAAAGGTTAAAATGCTTGGGACTCTTTAGCTTGAAGAAATGTCGACTGCAGGGTGACATGATAGAAGTTTACAAGATTATGCATGGGATGGAGAAAGTAGAGAAAGAAGTACTTTTCTCCCTTTCTCACAATACAAGAACTCGTGGGCAAATGAAATTGCTGAGCAGTCGGGTTAAAATGGATAGAAGGAAGTACTTCTTCACCCAAAGGGTGATTAACATGTGGAATTCACGGCCACAGGAGGTGGCGGCGGCTACAAGCATAGCCAGCTTTAAGAGAGGATTGGATAAAAATATGGAGCAGAGGTCCATCAGTGGCTATTAGCCACAGCATATTGTTGGAACTGACTGGGGCAGTGAGGCTCTGTATTCTTGGTGCTTGCGGGGGGGGGGGAGTGGAAGGGCTTCTAGTCCCACTTGTGAACTTCCTGATGGCACTTGGAAGTTTTTGGCCACTGTGTGACACAGAGTGTTGGACTGGATGGGCCATTGGCCTTATCCAACATGGCTTCTGTTATGTTCATATGTAAACCACTTAGAATCAGAAGAAGGGATTGGGTTTATACCCCACCCTTCACTCAGTCTCAGAGCGACACACGATCTCCTTTCCTTTTTCCTCCCCACAATAGACACCCTGTAAGGTAGGTGGGGCTGAGAGAGCTCTCAGAACTGCTTTTGAGAGAACAGCTCTGAGAGAACTTGTGCCTAACCCAAGGTCACACCACCAGCTGCACGTGGAGACGTGGGGAATCAAACCCGGTTCTCCCAGATTAGAGTCTACACTCTTAACCATACCAAAATGGCTCTCTTCTAAAGCCTAGGAGGGGGATGCAGCAGTTCCCCCATGCTCAGCAGGCCCGCAAACCTGTCAGGGGACAATAGCGCTTGGTCAGCCACAGCCCCCAGCTTCCAGACCTGCACCAGCTGGCCAGCCAAGGGAGGGTGGCAAGCCTCTTCTATCAGTGCCATTGCTTGTCTAGGGTGCAGGGCCTGCCATTGGCCATCCCAGTGCACCTCTCAGAGGAGGTCTGAGGACAGCCATCACCCTCCCTCCAGTCCCAACACTGTTGTTGCTTGCCATGCTAAC
This sequence comes from Heteronotia binoei, assembly GCF_032191835.1. NCBI lineage: Eukaryota > Metazoa > Chordata > Lepidosauria > Squamata > Gekkonidae > Heteronotia > Heteronotia binoei. Next base: position 125,267 of record NW_026800150.1, read on the forward strand.
AGCTACCACTGGTGCTTGCCCTCTCATATTCCTTTTCTCACTCATTGCTCTTGGCAGTGGCTGCTCTGTCCATCCATCAGGGAAAGGCTGGAATCCTGAGTGCATGTCCAGCCAGACTCGGCAGTGCAGCTAGTGGCTTCTCTCCCCTAAATGCTCGATTTTCTCCCTTGGCTTTTGTGCTCTCTTTCCCCAGTCCAGGTCTCTAGGCCACCTCTGTGGTAGTGGAGAAGAGCTTGCAAGCCTGCCTATTTCCCCCTCCTTCTCCGCTTCACACACAGTGGAAATAGTCACCTACCTATGGTAAGCACTCAGAGGCTGACTGAGGTCCTGATGCTGTGCACATTTACTTGAGAGTAAGCCTGCGCTAAGTTCCTCCTCAACCTTCTGGAGCCACATGTGGATCCTGAGCTGTGGTTTGACCACCCTTGGACTAGACATTTTTAGAGGTAGTTAAGATGCTTATCTTTAAGGCTTCTTCCAGCATTACCAATTTATACATGGATGAATTTAAAAACTTTGTTTTTAGTGAACAGATTTCACTCTGTTGCATTTAGTGTGAGCTCTGTGGGAGCAAGAAATCTTGCTGAATGGCATTATTTGGTTCTGCCTCCATTTCCTTGATTTAAGATAAACAGCTTCTGTTTGGTCACTTCAGCTATTCAGTTAGATTTAACTTCACATACAGAAACTTGATCTACCTATTTTTATTTAAATTAGTATGCTAGACAGTATGATCAAGAGTAAAGCTTACTTGGGGCCTGTGCAGTTTCTTTTTTTAAAAAAAGCTACATTGGAAGTGTAGAGAATACTTAGGCTGGCCATTTTTACAAAGGGAGACTGAACAAGAGAGAGGGAGTTGAGAGTCGAGTGCTGATAGGTCTTGCGAGCTGCTGTAAGAAGGAGCTTGACTAAATTTTTTGCCTTTATATTTGTTCTGAAGGAAGAAATATATGGAGGGGCTGGGTTAAAATGAAGTTTGAAGGTCAGCTTGCTGACAAAGTTATTATAGTGTGGTACGAGTGAATGGCAAAGGTTAACAAGATTTGTATGAAGGCTTCTCTTCAGTTACACTTTTGTTTCCTAAGAAAAAGGTCAAAGCTCCAATAGTGGACAACCTGATAAACAATCTGTGAGAGGCTGCAGTTCAAAGCCTTTGATGATAGCATAATACAATTTCTATCATCCCAAAGGAATTGGAGAAAAAAAGCATTGCAGCTTTCGCTTTTGAACTTCACTACCTCTTTGTGTGAAGCTGGTAGACTCATCCATAAGAAATGGACTAGTAAAATATGTTCTCATTCACAGAGAGCTTTTAAAAACTTAGAACTATGATGTCTCTCTTAATGCACAGGGTTGGAGTAATGCTTCCTTTTTGCAATGCTCACCTTTCTCTACTCTTAATTTATTGAGCATCCTATTTCCAAATATCAAAGGGAGCAGACTGCTCTGTTTAGATTTGTTTATAAAGTTATGATTGTTATAGCTTGTTAGTGGTTTCCACAAGTCTGGCTTGGAATTAATGCCATAGTTCTGTATAGAACTTTTTATTAGATGTGTAGCACAAATTCTGCTTCAACTATATTTGTGGATGAAAAGCTTCCACATATTTCCATCTGTGCTTTTAGGCTTGTTTGCGGGAGTGAGCATTTGAAATGCTGCTCTTGACATTTAAAAAATTTACAAAATTCACATGCAGAACTTGTTTCAAGCGTAGATATTGCTTAGGAGCCACTAAGAGAATAAATGTGGGTGGTTATGGTGACAGGCAACATCAAAATTTTCGCCCATGTAAACACAGGGGGTACAATTTGATATACTTTTAGGATTAAATCTCTGCAGTATTAGCAGGTCCAACTTTAGTATCTCAAATTCTGACTGTGAAGGAAATATAGTAGTTATTTTGGTAACAAACCTTTCTGAGATGTTGAACTGCCTTTGCTCCTGTTACTTTTATCAGTAAAGAATATAATAGATTTTTTTTTTTAAATGAAGAAGCAATGTTTTATGGTCACGAAACTCTGTATGGGCCATGAGATAACATGCTTCCCCATCCCCCATATGTCTAGCCTTTCACCAAGCACAAATATGTCTAATTAAGACAGAGCTCAGCAACATTATTATGAGCAACAACCCTGTAACGGTGATTGATGCAAGTGGGAAGAAGAGGAACAACTTTGTGTGGCGGGAGAGTATGAACCTCATTCTGGGTTGTATTCAGACTAAATTTTCCAGTGGGAAAATGGAACTTTGCTGCCTCTCCCCCCCCCCCTCCACCGCAGCCCACTGATCTCTGTGTAGTACTGCTCCTAGGGGGCAGGGGACCTGGAGGAACTGGTGTTTTGAGGGAGGCTCAGTAGTTAGAACTAAGGACACTCTAGTTAAAACTGTGCCTGAGTAGCTGGGCCTGCCGAAAACATGTTCTCTCACAGGAAAAAAAATAAGTTCCAGGCAACTTTTGAAATTTTTAAAAATAGGAGTACAGCAGTAAACAGTGACAAACATGGTTGAGGATGGCAAGCAAGTTTGTTCCTTCACATCATTGTGTTTTTCCTTTTGTAGGATAAAGAAACAGCTCTTAATAACATAGCAACATCACGTTCACTCTGCTTTGTTCCACTAAAGAGTGCAGTCCTTATTAAGTAGGCTTTGGTTCTCAGGGAGACATCCTGACCTTGACACAAACTCAGATATCCACATCTTTGCTTGGATTTTATGCTTTGCACTCAAAGGTAATCTGGGTCACAGGGATGAGAAAATTGATCAGTATTCACAATGGAAAATTCTGGTTGAGGCCTGTCTGGCACAGAATGTCATGTAGAGAGTCTGCAGTGGGAGGGGCAATCAGTTAAAATTGCCAGCTTATTCTGGATTCAGTCCACTGTTCCCACTACCTTAACAGGGCAAGATATGTTCATTTCCACAATCCAAAGAGGAGATTACATTGAAATAGGAGGGATAAAAGGAGCTAAACCAAGATTTTCAGTCATCTTGAAGCTTTGTCAGGAGAAAATATGAGTTCAGGTTACTCTCCCAATCTCAGTGCTGCTACAGGTGTGCTGTATCTTGCATTAATTCTGATTTTATTGACATGTTTGAATTTTACTTTTAGCAATGAAAAGACTGCCTTTTGTAATTTAAGTCACCATGAAAAGCAAAATGTATACTTAATGTGCTGTAATTGAACTTGAGTTTTATAGTAGTTAGCTCCTGAAGCAATGCCACCTTGGGACGGAGGGAATTTATTGAATTGGGCAGAACTTTTAAGTTTATGTGGATGTTGTCAAAACCACCTTAAGTTTACTGAAAGTAGCATAAGAATTCAAAATGTGTTAAAGAACGCTTCCCTTTCAGAAGTGCTTGTAGTTGTATATAAAAGAGTGCGTTTGAACATGTGTACATTGCTTTTATCCTAAGAACCACAAGCACTCTCAATGTATTAATTGTTGAGGTGGGTCTTCTGTGTGAAAGGGTATGATTTCTTAGCAGACCTGGATTTTAGTTCTTGACTTTAGAAAGTGAGCACCACTCTTAGAGTGATATCCTAAGCCAAGTTTACCCCCTTCTGAGTCTACTTAAGTCAGTGGGCTTAGAAGGATGCAACTGCTTAGAAGCCCACTAAGTTCAGTGAACTTGGAATGGTATAGCTCTATTTAGGGGAATCCTGTGTATTCAGTGTTCTCACAAGCCATTATTTGAGCTTTTCTTCTTTCGTGCTAAAAACATATTTGTAGAGGATACCCGTACCTTCCTGCTGTCATGATTGGTATCCAGGGGTGGCTCTTGTCTGCTTTCTTCTCCCACTCTCTTGCTTCCTTCTACATCTCAACTTGCTTTGCAAGGCTTGCTCAATCACACAGGAGCTACAGAGCAAAGCCTCTTTTTTCTCCATTGGTTGAGGCTCCTCCCCCTCCTGGTCCCATGGGAAGGGGGGGGGGGAAGAGCCAGAGCTTCCTTTACCCAGTTCCCTGGATCCCATGGGAGAAATACAAAGAAAGTACCTTTAAGACCACAAGTGTTAATGTTTTAAGCATGTTTTAAGTTAAAAAATTTTTTAGTTGTGTTTGTCTGTGTCATTTAAAAAGTTTATATCTCTGCTGATCTTAAATAGGTACACACATGGCCTGCCCGAACACAGCCCATCCCATCCCTCATTTATGTTGGATCCGACCCTCATAACAAATGAGTTCAGCACCCCTGCCCTATACTATACTGTAGGGCAGGGTAGCCAAACTTGTTTAACGTAAGTGCCACATAGTATAAATGTCAGATGTTTAAGAGCTGCAAGACATGAACGTCAGGTGTTTGAGAGCCGGAAGGCAGGCAGGCAGGCAAATTGGAGGGGGGAGGGAGAGGTGGAAAGAAAGCAACTTTAAATGCACTCTCCAAGCCACCGGCTGGCTTGGCTTGGAGAAGTGGTTTAAAGAGACAAATGCCTTCTCCAAGTCAGCCAACAGGGTGGTGGAAGCTTCGAGAGCATTCAATGAAATTGCTGAGCAGTTGGGTTAAAATGGATAAAAAGAAGTACTTCTTCACCCATGTGGAATTCACTGCCATAGGAGGTGGCGGCAGCTACAAGCATAGCCAGCTTCAAGAGGGGATTGGATAAAAATATGGAGCAGAGGTCCATCAGTGGCTCTTAGCCACAGCATATTGTTGGAACTGTCTGGGGCAGTGAGGCTCTGTATTCTTGGTGCTTTGGAGGGGGGCAAAGTGGAAGGGCTTCTAGTCCCACTTGTGAACTTCCTGATGGCACTTGGGGTTTTTTTTGGCCACTGTGTGTCACAGAGTGTTGGACTGGATGGGCCATTGGCCTGATCCAACATGGCTTCTCTTATGTTCTTATATTCTTAAGAAACTTGTGATTCATCTTTAGATGTTTTTGGCATATGGGTTAATGCCTTTTGGTCCTCTATTCAGTGAGAATCAATTAGTAATCTGTTTTGCTGTTTGGGTACTGGAAAAAGGCTGTGTCCTTACTGGATGGACACACTTTTTTTGTTCCAAGATTGTTCTCCTTTTCTGTGGAATAGTAGTTTGTCTTCTTGTTTGTGGTTTGGAAGCTTTCTATAGGAACATTTTGATCATCTTTTTATATCTCTTTGAGAGAGGTCTGCCTGTCCTATCTGCACATTTTAGTGAAGTTTGCTTTAAGAACCCCCTTTGTGTGTGTGTAGTTTTTGGCACATATGGTTTGTTTGGTGTTGGTTTTTCCAAGTTTGTGAAAACAAAGTAATAAATGTGATTGAAGAATAACTAGTTATCACTTCCATAAACATAATGAAAAGCAATTTGAGAGAGGATACACACAATGCTAATTAAGGGTTTTAATTTGTTAATTGCCATGGTTTCATTAGAGCCAGATGCTGATTATTAGCAGAAGACTTAATGGACCCTTTCAAGATAGTTTTTAGTGTTTACAATAAACTCATCAAAACTAGATCAAGATTGTTATGCAGTTTGTATGGCCAAGATTGAAAAGCTTAAATTTTTAAATGAAATATACTCATGAGTCAGAGTAGTTAGCTTGAGTGTGTGGAGATGGTGAGAAGAATCCAATACAGATCTCTTTCAGGAGCTCTGTTCATGTATATTTCCCCCTATATAGTTTGTTATTTCTCCCCAACAAGTAATTATTCTAAAAAGGAAAAGGGGATGTTACATAAAACCAAACTGTGAATATTGCATTGTTTCTGCCTACAAAGTTAGTGATTTGTTTTTAAACTCTGAGGCAGCAGTGGATAGTTTTCACTTTGGGTGGTCCAGATATTACACTATGTTGTATGCTGAGTGGTGATAGGCGGTTATTCGGACCTGCTGGTCATTCGAACATCGTATAGTTATTGTAATGATAAAACCAGAAGGGCGTTATCCAGGGGTCCCCATACCTTTAAAGTCTGCAAGCACTTTTGGAATTGTGACACAGGATGGTGGGTACAACAGTAAAATGGATCCTGCAGGCAGAAATTCTGTTTAATAGGATGCCTTTAAAATGAACATATTATTTAGAAATAGTTGCTTGCATACATACAGCTTACTTTCAGTCACACAGTGAAGATCCTTGCACTGTGGTGGCAGCTGTTGCCAAGGCAATGCTTTTTCTCCTCTGAATCTGTTTGTCCAATCACATCTCTAGTGGCCAGTCAGAAGCCTTGCTGAACAAATGCCTCACCTGGCCCTGGCCGCTTCCTAAAAAAACTCAGTGGGCACCAAGAAAGTTGTTGGCAGATGCTGTGGTGCCCACAGGCCCCCCACATTGGGGACCCCTGATAAAATATTTGGCGATTTGGGGATAAATGCAGTGATGTCCACAACCTTCTTATGGTAATCTTTCAGCCTCAATAATACCTTTATAATTATTCTTGGGCAATGGGGAGCCCAGTGGCCCATGATGCACTGCCACCTCTTGAAGATGAGAGTAAACAGGCTTCTGCAGCCATGTTCACCTGGCTTGGGCATCTGGCTTCTGGCAGCTGTGGTGGCTCCCACACACCTTGCACAAGATGAGGGCAGCTCCTTCTTTGGCTCCAGCAGGGGGCAAGTGATATGGTGGTAGTGATTCTTGGGCCCTCTTCAGTTTTTAGCCCTAGGCCCCAGTATCACTAAGGCCACTCCTGAATAACTTGCTGTTGAATTTTCTGAATCAGATACAGGCTTCATTCGGTCATATGCCAAAAAACATAACAGATGTCTGATTCTGTTGCTATGGGAAAGTTTTTTGCCTACATGTGAAAAATCAGTCCATTCTGCTGTATTCTATGGAACAAATCTCAAAAACTAAAGCTCAGATTATTATTCTATGGCTGTGAAAAGCCTGTCCCTTCTCTCCCAACCTAGTCCTTGCATCCATTCCTTGGCAGCAGAATGCTAATTTGTCCATTTGCACTTAATTCAATATCAGTGAGTTTGTTTCATGTATGTGTGCCAATTCTGTGAAGTTGATGTTTTCTTATCTAAAGTTTATCAGATGTCTGCAAATCAGACTACAGAAAAGTTTGCTGGAATAATGTTCTTTAGAGTGTATTTTTTAACAGAAGAGCTGTTATTATTATTATTGCCCTGTATGGCGAACTCTCCACCGGCCATCGAAATAGAGGGGCACCAAAGAAGAGGTACAAGGACTCCTTGAAGAAATCCCTTAGCACCTGTCACATCAACCATCACCAGTGGTCTGACCTAGCCTCAGATCGCAAAGCATGGAGGCACACCATCCACCAGGCCGTCTCTTCCTTTGAGAACGCACGCATAGCTGGTCTTGAGGACAAAAGGAGATTGAGGAAGAATCGCACTGCTACAGCACCAACCCTAAATCAGACTTTTCCCTGCAGCCGCTGTGGCCGGACCTGCCTGTCCCACATTGGTCTTGTCAGCCACCAGCGAGCCTGCAGCAGACGTGGACTATTGCACCCTTCTTAAATCTTCGTTCGCGAAGCCAAGCCGAGAGAGAGCGAAAGAACCATGATTTCAGCAGCTAGATTACTTGAAAATTAATTTGAGGGGTTTTTTTCTGTTTGTCCACTAGGAGGTGAATGTGGAAAGTATACAGGGAATATGGAAAAACTTGATTTCTTTGTTGTTATACTTACAAATGTCTATTCCTGTGACAAACACTGCTGCTTATATCTGTATATAAATTATCTTAGATTAATATAGAAAGCATTTTCAGTGATGCAAAACTACAAATGTTTTTATTTCAGATTGATGCAACCGAAAAGACCAGTATTGCAGACAAATTAGTAAATTCGACTTCTGGATTAAATATTCCTAAAGTAGAAGAAATGGTATTCTATAAGGTGAGTGAGTAGGTAAATGTGCACTACAGGTGACTGTACGGTAAATGGACAATGTTGTTCTGTTTGTTATAACTTCAGATTTTCTCTTGGAAGATTTAGTGCCGCTGTTTTATATCGTAATTAATTTTAATTGGAGTTCTTGAATAAAATTTCTTTCAAGGGAAATGGTGATTGAACCATTGTGCTGCAATTGTTAATATGTTGGCTAGGACCAGAGAGACCTGGCTTCAAATCCCTGCTTGCCATGAAACTTAACTGGGTAGCCTTGAGTCAGTTATTTTCTCTTTCAAACTCTTCTTGTGAACCTGGTTGTTGTGAGTATAAAATGGAGGAAGGGCAAACCATTTACTTCGCCCTGAGTAAAGTCAGGGTAAAAATGCACAAAGTATAATGATTCAAAACTTATATATGTGCAGATGAAATGCTTAACACTAGATGAAAACAGATGATTCATGTATTTTTAAAAAAAAAGCTTATAGGGAAGTAGCTTTGGTGGAAAAATTCTTGTTTGTAAGGAAAATAATCTCTCTCACCTTCTCTCCATCCTGTTCCTTAGTCTTACCAGTGAGCATGTTCAGCAGTGTGCTGAAGCAGAAAATACACAGTATAGCGTTGAACTCAGGGCTTGATATGTGAACATATTTTCCCACAAAACAGTATTTGCTTCAGCCATGTTCCTTATGCATAAACCAAAAGTGGTACTTTAGTTCTTGTGTTATGCAATTCTAAATGCTCTTGTTAAGGTCTATGTCTATTAGGTACATAGGATGGATCTATAGAACAGTCAACGGAGCAGGTTCATGGGAAGAATTTCTGCTCTTCCCACTATACCTCCCCATCAATACTCCCTCTAAACGGTGGAATCTTGTGAGCAAAAATTCTACTTCATGAGCTACTGGCATTAAAGTTGTGAGCTACTGCATAAATTAGTTTGCTCTGGGGACATTTTTCCTGAGCTAAGACCAAAATGTGTGAGTCAGAACCTAAAAAACTGTGAGCTAGCCTGCACTAGCTCAGCTTAGAGGGAACACTGCTCCTGATTCAGAGTTATTCTTGAGGGCTTGATGACTTTAGGGAACAATAGTCAATTTGGCATGGGATGGGGTGGTAATTTGAAGGGGGAACTTGCAGAAGTATTCCCCTCTCCTTGTGCAAGCTTTTCTACAACATGTACAAGGAGTGTTTGTGATTTCTGCTGTTTTCTCCATCTAGTGCACCCCACATAGTTCTTAGGGTTTCTCTAATGCTCAATGGTTTTTCAGGGTCAAAATTCAAGAGGGTTACAGCAGAAAGAGGGGACTTCAAAAGCAGATTCTGTCAACTTGATCTGTTAATGATTCTGTAGTATTTGACCTATTTTCTTTATACTAGAATCCACAATTTGAAATGGTATCTAAACAATTCTGGTACTTCAAGCAATTTTTTCTAATTCATAAATGATGAACGTTTTATGTTAATTTCCTTAAGTTAAAAATTGGTTCTTCCATCAGGCCTCTCAAATTATTTTAATGTGCTTCATAGGTTTATTGGACTTGTATTTACTTGGGTAAATTTACTTATACTTTAAATCAACCTCTTCTTTTCAAATTCAGGTTCCTTTTTGTGATGCTGTAGATTTAGTTCGTGTAAGAAGAGTTTACTTCCATGGTGGCTGTGCTTATGTACCTCATCAAGATATCATTACCATTGTCCTGAACAATTACAGAACAAAGCTGTCAAAAGCCCTGGCAGTAAGTCTTTTAATTTGTGATATGCTTTTGTGGTCTTTTATTTTCAGTTTATAAATGCACCCAACCTGCAAAAGCTGATCAGAGTTAGGGTATAGGTTCATAGCTTATAACAACTGAAAAGTATTTCAAATATTCAGAAGGATAAACTGCTTAACCTCAATGAGCCTAGCTGTATAATAGATCCAGAGGAGTTAGCCGTGTTAGTCTGTTGCTGCAAAATAGAAACGAGTCCATTAGCACCTTTAAGACTAACAAATGTTATTGTAGCATAAGCTTTCGAGAAACACAGCTCTGACTTTACTATTTAAAGACTGGACTCTGCTATTTAGCTGTATAATGTAAGAAGTGGCATTAGTGTTTTCCAGTAACTTTTCCTGAACGGTCATAAAGTTCTAATTGACAACTACTTTCCTTTTATTCTAATACCCTTTATAGGAAGTTTAACTTTAGGAAGTGACAGAGAGTAGAAATATTAATGACAGTTTTAAAAACTGTCCTGTTAATCTGACGGTGTTGTTACTGCTTTACTGATGGTGGAAGATTCAAAGAATGGACTCTAGTTAAATGTACATGTAGCAAAATTTAGGGGTCATTGTCTTCATACTCTTGGGGGAGAACATGGGAAAGCAGGAATACATTCATTGCTTGTTGAATAGCTTGAATAATGCCTACATATTTACACCTGGGTAAATATAAGGGCTCGAGACTTGTGTTTAGAATATTCTAAGAGTGGAAGTTGGTTCCCACAACTGGCCTTTGCTTCACAGTGGCTAGGGTCTCGGGATGAATGCAAGTATTGTATATAATACAAATGGGGCCCCACAATACTCATGGAGGAAATCCTATCCCCCCCTCACTTTCCCATCTAGCCTAGCATGGCCCCTGCAGCCGCCAGGCCCATCATCTCCCCCCTGCTCTTGGCAGCTTGCTCAGACATGTTCCAGGTGGGCTCACCGAGACTTCCTTTCTCCCCTCCCTATTCTCAGTGGCTTGCCTGGAGCTGCTCCAGGTGGCCTTCCAGAGGCTTCCTTTCCCTCCTCTTGGCGGCTCACCCAGAGCTGCTCTGGATGGATTTGCTGAGGCTCCCCCCACCAGTCCAACTCATGGTTTGTGCTGCTGCATTAAGAATAGTCCAGAAAAACTTTACATAAGCTGTTAACATTTCTCATACAAAGTTGATGAAAATATCAAATGACCAACACAAACAATACACGTTTTGGCTTCAAAGGCCTTCCCCTGTTGTCAGTAGTACATAGTTTTTAGAAACACATCTGGAAACTAAACAATATAAATCAACTTTGTATGGGAAATTTTAACAGCCTATGTAAAGTTTTTTCCCTGGACTATTCTTGATGTAGTCTGATATTCAGGTCCTGTGTTTTTAATTATATTATAATATATTCACCATAAAAATCAATATTTCTTTTTATATAAATTTTATTTGCTGTAGCTTGACCCTTGTAGCATTCTCAGTATATTTCAGGTTGAGTTTGTTTCTCCCTTCACCCTTGTTATTATTTATTCAATTTTTATACCACTGATGTCCTAAAGGCAGTGTATGACAACATACTAAAGCATAAAACAAACATACAGTTAAAAACATTAAAAGTGACAATAAAATTTCAATATAAATTCAAAATTAAGCAGATGGTGGTCAGAATTTCCAGTTGTGCTGCTGCGTTGCAGGGGATGAGGCAGTGAGAGTGCCAGCCAGATGGACACTGTCACTGTTCCTCCTGACCTGAGAGATATCAAGCTGTCCTTGACCAGAGCCAGGGCTTTTCTTGCCTTGGCCCCAACCTGGCAGAACATCTGTGCTTTACAAGCCCTGCGGAACTGCATCAGGTCCCTCAGGGCATGGATGTTACTTGGCAGAGAGTCCCACCAGACTGGGGCCAGGGAATTAAAAGCTCTGGCTCTGGTGAAGGACAGCTTGCTATCTCTTGGGCCGGGAACCACAAACAAGTGCTTATCAGCTAAGTGTGATGCTCTTCGTGGAGTATACCAGGAGAGTTGGACCCGAAGATATGTGGATTCCAGACCATTAAGGGCCTTGGAAGTGAGCACCAAGACCTTGAACCTGATCCAGTGCTCAACCAGTAACCAGTGCAGCTCACACAGCACAGGTCGAATATGTGCTGTTCATGGAATTCCTGTAAGGACCCGTGCCACTGCATTCTGGATCAGCTGCAGTTTCCAGGTTAGCCTCAAGGGCAGGCCTATATAGAGCAAGTTACAGTAGTTGAATTTGGAGGTGACAGTTGCGTAGATTACTGTGGTTAGGTCAGGGTGGGAAGATAAGGAGCTAGTTGCCTGACCTGGTGTAGCTGGAAGAATGCCAGTCTGACAGCATTTGTGATCTGGGCCTCCATTGATAAGAAGCAGGTTGAAGCTGAACCCAACTAAGACAGAGGTTCTGTGGCTGAGAGTGGGCTTTGGGTTTGGTGCCTAGATTACTCCCTCTTGAGGGGGTGCCACTGACACCAGTGCAATCTGTTAAGAGCTTGGATACTTCTTTGAATATGGAGGCCCAAGACATGCACATTACCAGGCTGGTATTCTTTCACTCGGTAGGCTCATCAACTGGCCCCTTTCCTGTCATGCCCTGACCTAGCCACGGTAATCCATGCAATGGTCACCTCCAGATTAGACTACTGTAACTTGCTTTATGCTGGCCTGCCCTTGAGATTGTCCTGGAAACCCCAACTTGTTCAGAATGTGGCGGCGCAAATCCTGACAGGAACATCACGGATGGCACATGTACATCCAGTGCTGTGCCAGATACACTGTCTCTCAGTGGATTACTGAGTCAAGTTCAAGGTCTTGGTTTTGACCTATAAAGCTTTGAATGGTCAGGGACCAAAGTTTCTATGGGACTGTCTATTTTGTTATGTCCCCAGGAGCGTGATGTGCTCCTCAGATAGCAACTTGCTGGTGGTCCCTGGCCCTAAAGACATCTGGTTGTTTTCAGCTAGGTCTAGGACCTTCTCTATGCCAAATTCCGTCATAGCCCTGAAGGACCTTATGCAGTTCTGCAGGGCGTGAAAGGCAGAGATGTTTCATCAAGCTTTTGGTTGAGGACAGTGATAGTTTTCATCTTGGCTGGCATCCTTCTCTGTTTTTCATGCTCGCTTTGTCTCCTTCCCCACTTCCCGCAAAGTGGGTGGCAGTCTGTAAATTTGGATAATTGATGCATCAATAGTCACCATCTGCTTTTATAATATAATATTTTTATCTGGTAAATGTTTTAATGTTACTGTATATTGCCTAGAGACCTGCAATAGCAAGGATTGGACGATTTACAAATCAAATTAATAATAGTAATATTAGTAGTAGTAGTAGTAGTAATAATAATACCCAAGCTTTTGATAGTTGATGCTGGTGTTAAGGGCACACTGTCAAGAGCTGGGAGTTGGCACCCCAAACCTGAATCCTCCCAAACTTGATTTCTCCCTGCCCAGCAACAAAACATCTGTCTTAGCAGGATTCAGTTTCAGCTAGCTCTGTTTTAACAATCTCACCACAGCCTCTAGCCCCTCAGCCAAAACAGCTGAGGTGGTATCCAGCTGGCTACCCGTCAACAGATATTACAGCAAGGTGTCATCTGCATACTGATCACACCCCAACCTGAAACTCTGCACCAGTTAAGCAAGAGTGTGCATGTAGATTAGACAGCATATTAAACATTGTTTTATTTTTAGATGATCAACCAGTACCTCTAATTAGGAGAACAATACTTTTAGTTGCAGAGAAATAAATTGCTCAAAAGTACCAGGAAAACCTTTTTTTCTGCGCTTTCAGCTTGGTAAAAGAATTTGAGAAATAATGGTAATGGATAAAATATCTCAGTTGAAGAGAATGTAAAAAAACCTGCCAAGTTTCTAAAGTTGGAATCACCTTTTTCCATTGTACACTGAAGCTTGTGTGAATATTAACATTGACTCCATTTTATCATTCTGAATAAGGACAAAGAACACTTAATATTATTTTGGTGAGGTTATTGAAAAATGGCATTGTTACATTCTGTTTACTGTTATTTCACTAGTGTGAAATAGGTTTTGAAAAAAACAATAAAAAATTTATCAATGAACATAATTTTGGGATTAAAAAAAAAGAATTCCAGGATTTAGTAGCCCAGCATGTTATCCCAAAACAGCATCCATCACTGATTTCATAGTCAGTCGTTTTCTTTACACTCAAATAGGAAAAATCCAGGGGGGTAGCTGTGTTGGTCTGAAGCAGCAGAGCAGTTAGAGTCCAATGGTGCCTTTAAGACCAACAAAGTTTTATTCAAGGTATGAGCTTTCATGGACAGGCACACTTCCTCAGATCTTTGTTGGTATTAAAGGTTCCACTGGACTATAACTCTGTTCTACTAGGGAAAATGTTACAAAACCTCCCTAGAGTCTTATGTAAAATGTTACTGCTTTTAAATGGGAATTTTTAGTATGTGGATGAAAATTAGGGTTCTCTTTTTTGCGAGCTGTCTTCCAGAGTATTTTAACAAATATCTGAATGTTGCATTTTGTTCAGTATCTTACAGTGTTCATAAATATCAAAGTGCTGCACTTATTTACTAAAATAATGATTTTAGACTTCTAAACTCAATTCTACATTTACTTAAAAATACTTTCATGCTATTTGTAAATGGAAATTCTTAGCTACACAGCACTGCTTTTCCTTGACACATCACTGCTGTGGTTTACAACAGATTTTATACAAATTGCCATCTTGCGATGAGAAGATGTCAGCAGATTCTAGTTGCTAGGAAACCTTAGAACACTTAACTTCTTTGGTGCTTGCAAACTCTGGCAGTTTTTATACAGCAAAACATTACTTGGAGTCTACAGAGATCCTTATAGATTTCAATTTTAAAATTCTGTACAGTGTATCCTGTGAGTACTTGAAAGTACTGAGATGTTTAGGCATGGTGGTCTTTGAGGAGAAAGTTTTCTAACAAGGAGAACAAATACTGTTTGTAATTTCAGATTCTGAAATTCAGTATAGGTTGTTATCTCTGTTAGTGTATGAATGTTCTGCAGCAAGAGGACTTCAAAGTGTTAGTTGGTGAAGCAAGGGACTGTTGCTAAAGGGAGGCTTCCCTTGTGTGAGTAAAAGCACTCTTCTGCTTGTGAGATGCTGAGCTTGGATCAAAGTTTAATATTTATTTATAAAGTGCATTCGCAGCTAGTCCTGGAACAATCATTTGACTAATAAAAAGCAAACCCTGTTTGCAGGTTTACGATTGAGAAAAAAATGAGACCATAAAGAAGGACGAAGCGATGTAGAAGGAAGACGGTGATTGATGTGTTTTATGCCGACTAATATGACTGTGTTTTAGATACACTTGGGACATTGGTTGTAGATCCCAGAGCAGACATGGGCTTGTGCGGTCCCAGTTCATAGAAATGAAAGTTGATGCCTCAGAGCATAGTTGTAAAGATAGATATGCCTTACAAAGCACACATTTTCTATCTACATCTTAGAACAAAGCAATTAAAGTCTTAAATTGGTGTTTGTGATTAAAAGGGAAAATACTTTTCCTTCTCTTTCTATCAAGGCTCCTCCTTTCTCCAAGTCTCAGATCTGTAAACACCATTTATCACTGTAGTTCTCTGCCAGTAAATTCTATTTGAAATTGCGAATGGGGGGGATGCAATTTTGTGCAGGTGGTGTTCAATAATATTTGATCACCTAAAGTTTCAAACTGTGAACAAGGAGGCTTTGTGTTGTGGCATTAATGTATGAAAATTATGATTAATGAGGGTCTTGTCACTTGAGATTCGTTTCAGGTATTGAGTTCTGAGTGTTAACCTAAAGTAATTCACTGTAACATAAATGGATGATTTTTATAATATGCATATACAAGGTTAGTAAGGTAATAACTTTGACAGTGCAGTATAAAACATGATTAAAATGACTTTGTCCTCTAGATGCTTCATGCTGAAGTGCAGCAAGAAAGCACTTTCATTTTAGTATAATTTCATTTAATGTCTTCCTATTATTTCTGTGCCATTTATTATGTTTTCCATTTCTGATACTGTGGAGCAGTTGCAATATGTTTGGCATTGCTTGTTAGTTCAAGGTGTTCAAGAGTACTTTTATAAAACGTTTTTAACAATTTCAGTCACTGTGCAATGGAGTGCATAAATATTATTTTTGCAAGGCCAGTGGCTGAGGTACATCTTTGCAAATCCTTATATCAATATAAAGTCAAACTGGGTGTTAAGGAGATGGAAGTAGGTGGTAGTGTTTGCATAGAGATGGCAGTTAGAATGGGCTGAAACAACACAGTAGTACTGCCAATCATTTCAGCTTCAGTGAAGGCTTTCTCTTGAATTTTTTCTGGCTATCTGAAAAATTGGGAATGTGTCTGTGTTGGATTAAAAGTGCTTCTGACAGGGTCTTTGTATGATTGGCATAAGCAGGTAGTTGGTTCTTCCTTCCTTAGAGTAAGCAGGGAACCTAGAGTTTATATACACTTAAAAGTTTCATGGGTAGGGACTGGATAGGAAGACAGAAATCTAGGTTTCTTCCTTGATGAATTGCTAATATTGATTCAGGTTTAGGTGTTAAACTAATTTTTAATGAGGTTGGATCTGACAGGAGTATAAGCTAATTAGGCCCTAATACCTTAAATTATCAAAATGAACCCCCCTGTTAAATTTACCAATTCAAATCAAGATTATATATATATTAACATTGAGTTTGACCATTTCTCCCACCCCCTGAAAATGATTTGCAGATTTGCCACCCTAGCAGATAAATTCTGCAAAAGGAAGAGGGGAAAATCTTTGAGGAACTCATTGTTTGAAAAAACTGTAGTTATTGGCTATGAGAGTTCCAGCTTCATACCACCGCAGGAACTTTCTTTTTCAAAGTAACAAGTATGCAAAGACAGCCACAGTCAGACACATGTGTTTTTCATTGCTTGAAGACAGGAATAGGAGAAAAGGTCACTAGGGAGGGAGCATTATCACCATCATCATCATCATCTGATATTGCCCCATCCCAGCCAATACCAGGCTCTGGATGATGTACAACACAAAAATAAAATACATACATTTAAATCAATAAATCAGTTAAATTAAAAAGAAATTATAAACCCCGATGGTGTCTCATTTAAAGTGCTGTTGTTCAGTCCCAGTCATTACATTGGGAGTGAGGAGAAAATAAGGTGCCAGCATGGCAACTGTTACTGTCCTTATAATAATAATAATAATAATAATAATAATATTTTATTTTTATATCCCGCCCTCCCCGCTAGGCGGGCTCAGGGCGGCTAACAGACACGGGAGTCTCATGATTCACATTAAACAATAATAGACATGGGAGTCCCGTGATTCATAAAACATAACAACTTAAACATTAATTACAATAAATTATTTAAAATGCATAAAACATATAAACATATAAGATATAAAAATAGGTGCTAAAATGATGTATTTAAGATGGCTAAGTGTCTATTCATTCATTAATCAGGTTCCGTCTTAGTTGCCACATGGTGACTCAAATGCTAACTGAAAAAGAAATGTTTTGCAAGCCCTGCGGAATTGGTTCAGGTCCCGCAGGGCTCGCACCATCTCTGGGAGGTCGTTCCACCAGCGAGGGGCTATCACCGAGAAGGCCTGCTCCCTAGTGGCCTTCAACCTAACTTCTCTTGGCCCAGGGATTGTTAATAAGTTCTGAGAGCCAGACCTCAGTGCTCTCCGGGGTACATATGGGGAGAGGCGGTCCTTTAGGTAGGCAGGTCCTCGGCCATATAGGGCTTTAAAGGTAATAACCAGCACCTTATAGCGAACACGGTAGACAACCGGCAGCCAGTGCAGATTGCGCAGCCCAGGCCGTGCAGGCTCCCACCGTGGTAGTCCCTCCAGCAGCCTGGCCGCCGCGTTCTGGACTACCTGGAGTCTCCGTGTTCGGTACAAGGGCAGCCCCATGTAGAGGGCATTGCAGTAGTCTAACCTCGAAGTGACCGTTGCGTGGATCACAGTTGCCAGGTCGGTGCGTTCCAGGAAGGGGGCCAACTGCCTCGCCCTCTTGAGATAGAAGAAGGCGGATCTAGCAGTGGCAGCTACTTGGGCCTCCATTGATAGGGAGGACTCCAGTAGCACCCCCAGGCTCTTGACTTTGCGCACCGGTACCAGTGGCACACCGTCAAAGGCCGGTAAAGTAGTCTCCCCTCCCGGTCCGCCGCGGCCCACGCAAAGGACCTCAGTCTTCGCCGGATTCAACTTCAGCCCGCTCAGCCTGAGCCAGTCAGCCACGGCTTGTAGTGCCCGGTCCAAATTTGCTGGGACATCACCAGCCCGGCCGTCCATCAATAGATAGAGCTGGGTGTCATCTGCATATTGATGGCAACCCAGCCCATACCTCCGTGCAATCTGGGCAAGGGGGCGCATAAAGATGTTAAACAGCATCGGGGAGAGGACTGCCCCCTGAGGCACTCCGCAATGGAGTGGATACCTCTGAGACAGTTCCCCCCCGATCGCCACCCTTTGTCCCCGACCCTCAAGAAAGGAGGAGAGCCACTGTAAGGCTAGCCCCCGAATTCCTGCGTCGGCGAGGCGGCGGGTCAGCAGCCGATGATCAACCATATCGAACGCCGCCGATAGGTCTAACAACAGCAATACTGCCGAGCCGCCTCGATCCAGTTGCCGTCGGAGGTCATCCATGAGGGCGACCAGGACTGTTTCTGTCCCATGGCCCGGGCGAAAGCCGGACTGGCATGGGTCTAGGACGGAAGCGTCCTCCAGGAATTCCTGTAACTGCACCGCCACGGCCCTCTCGATTATTTTGCCTAAAAAGGGCAAGTTTGAGACCGGCCGGTAATGTGCCAATTCGGCCGGATCTGATGACGGTTTTTTCAGGAACATCTCTGCCTTTGGTGGAACATCTCTGCCTTACAGGCCCTGTGGAACTGTAAAACATCTGGCAGGGCCCTGATGTCTTCTGGCAGAGCGTTCCACCAAGTTGAGGACAGCTGGACCTCTTTAGGGCTGGGGATCACCACCAGATTTTGACCAGTGGGGTGTAGCACCCTTCCAGGCACATAGTGGGGGAGGCAGTCTCATAGTTACATAAGAACATAAGAGAAGCCATGTTGGATCAGGCCAATGGCCCATCCAGTCCAACATTTTGTGTCACACAGTGGCCAAAAAAAGTTATTTATATACACACACATACACACACACACACACACACATATATATACGCACTGTGGCTAATAGCCACTGATGGACCTCTGCTCCATATTTTTATCTAACCCCCTCTTGAAGCTGGCTATGCTTATAGCCGCCACCACCTCCTGTGGCCGTGAATTCCACATGTTAATCACCTTTGGGTGAAGAAGTACTTCCTTTTATCCGTTTTAACCTCACTGCTAACCAATTTCATCAAATTCCCACGAGTTCTTGTATTGTAAGAAAGGGAGAAAAGTACTTCTTTCTCTACTTTCTCCATCCCTTGCATAATCTTGTAAACCTCTATCATGTCACCCCGCAGTTGACGTTTCTCCAAGCTAAAAAGCCCCAAGCGTTTTAACTTTTCTTCATAGGGAAAGTGTTCCAACCCTTTAATCATTCTAGTTGCCCTTTTCTGGACTTTTTCCAATGCTATAATATCCTTTTTAATGTAGTTTTATTCACTTGTATAATTTAACTCCGAACCATGTTGTTAGCCGCCCTGAGCCTGCTCCGGCGGGGAGGGGGGGATACAAATAAAATTTGTTGTTGTTGTTGTTGTTGCTGTTTTTGAGGTGTGGTGACCAGAATTGCACACAGTATTCCAAATGAGACCATACCATCGATTTATACAGGGGCATTATGATACTGGCTGATTTGTTTTCAATTCCCTTCCTAATAATTCCCAGCATGGCGTTGGCCTTTTTTATTGCAATCGCACACTGTCTTGACATTTTCAGTGAGTTATCTACCACGACCCCAAGATCTCTCTCTTGGTCAGTCTCTGCCAGTTCACACCCCATCAAATTGTATTTGTAGCTGGGATTGTTGGCCCCAATGTGCATTACTTTGCACTTGGCCACATTGAACCTCATCTGCCACCCAGCCTCAACAGATCCCTTTGGAGTGCCTCACAATCCTCTCTGGTTCTCACCACCCTGAACAATTTAGTGTCATCTGCAAACTTGGCCACTTCACTGCTTACTTCCAACTCCAAATCATTTATGAACAAGTTAAAGAGCATGGGACCCAGTATTGAGCCCTGCGGCACCCCACTGCTTACCGTCCTCCACCACGAAGACTGCCCATTTATACTCACTCTCTGCTTCCTATTAATTAGCCAGTTTTTGATCCACAAGAGGACCTGTCCTTTTACTCCATGACTCTCGAGCTTACTGAGGAGACTTTGATGAGGAACTTTATCAAAAGCTTTCTGAAAGTCAAGGTAAACAACATCTGTTGGGTCGCCTTTGTCCACATGTTTCTTCACCCCCTCAAAGAAACGTAACAGGTTAGTGAGGCAAGATCTTCCCTTACAGAACCCATGCTGAGTCTTCCTCAATAACTTGTGTTCATCAATGTGCCTACTCATTCTGTCCTTGATAATGGTTTCTACCAACTTTCCTGGTATTGAAGTCAGACTGACTGGCCTGTAGTTTCCCGGATCTCCTTTGGAACCCTTTTTAAAGATGGGGGTGACATTTGCTACCTTCCAGTCCTCAGGAACGGAGGCAGATATCAATGAAAGATTACATATTTTTGTCAGAAGATCCACAAGTTCAACCTTGAGTTCTTTCAGAACTCTTGGATGTATGCCATCTGGACCTGATGACTTATTAGTTTTTAATTTGTCTATCAGTTGTAGGACCTCCTCTCTTGTCACCTCAATCTGACTCAGGTCTTTCAACACCCCTTCCAAAATAAGTGGTTCTGGAGCAGGCAAACACTTCTCGTCTTCCACAGTGAAGACGGAGGCAAAAAATGTATTCAGCTTCTCAGCCATTTCCCTATCCTTCTTCAGTAATCCTTTTACTCCTTGGTCATCCAAAGGCCCCACTGCCTCCCTGGCTGGTTTTCTGCTTCTAATATATTTGAAGAAATTTTTACTGTTGGTCTTTATGTTTTTTGCGATATGCTCCTCATAGTCCCTTTTTGCCTGCCTGATCACAGTCTTGCATTTGATTTGCCACAGCCTGTGTTCCCTTTTATTAATCTCACTTGGACAAGCTTTCCACCGCTTAAAGGAGTCCTTCTTACCTTTTACAGCTTCCATTACTTTGTTTGTTAACCATGCATGCCTTTTCTTATACCTGTTTGTGCCTTTCCTAACTTGTGGTATATATTTTATCTGAGCTTCTAGGATTGTAGTTTTAAATAGCCTCCAAGCTTCCCCAAGGGTTTTGACTGTATTTACCTTTCCTTTCAGTTTCCTCCTCACATGCCTCCTCATCTCAGAGAATTTACCCCTTTTAAAGTTAAACGTGGTTGTGCTGGTCTTTGGCGGCAACTCTCTATTTATACAGATGGTGAAATCAATAATGTTGTGGTCACTGGTCCCAAGCGGTGCGATCACTTTTACATCTCTCACCAAGTCTTGGGCATTACTTAGGACCAAATCCAGGATCGCCCCACCCCTGGTAGGTTCTGTGACCATCTGCTCCATAGCACAGTCATTGAGAGCATCTAGAAACTCAATCTCTTCCTCTCGACCTGAACACATATTGACCCAATCAATCTGCGGGTCGTCCCAGACTGCTAAGGGCCTTAAAGGTCATAACCAAAGCCTTGAATCTGACACGGTGCTCAACCAGCAGAACAGGTAGAATATGTCCTGTCCATAGCGTTCGCATCAGGACTTGCGCTGCCACATTCTGGACTTGGTGAAGCTTCTGGGTGAGATTCAGGAGTAGGCCAGCCTAGAGCAAGTTACAGTAGTCTAATCTGGAGGTGACAATCACATGGATTACTGTGGCCAGGTCTGAGCAAGATAGAAGGGGAGCTAGGTGCCGGGCTTGACGGAGATGAAAAAAATGCTACCTTGGCAATATGTGTGACCCGGGTCTCCATTGAAAGCAAAGTATCCAGTGTCACTCCTAAGCTCTTGATGGTATTTGCTGGTGCTAGTAGCACCCCATCAAGAGCCGGCAGTCTGCGCTTCAAATCCAACCCCTCTCCCCTCAACCACAGAACCTCCATTTTTGACTAGTTCAACTTCAACCTGCTCTTCCTTAGCCAGTCCACCATGCAGCATCATAGGTTAATTAAAAGGAATGGAATTTGGTGATGCATCTTATGCTTACACTCATGAAACTGAGGAGAAAGTAGGAAGGAACACAAAAGAAGGAAGTCAGGGCTGCCACTTGTCATCCCTGAATTCCCTTGTCTCTCTGAAGGGGACTAAACTGGCAGAGTCAGATGACAAGCCCTGTCTGTGGGCACTTTCTTTTCCATATCTTGGGAGGTTATGGTAACTTGCTTTGCAGAGCATGGTGGCTTAGCTTCCTAACTTTTTAACATTCCCAGTGGCTTATAAACTTATTATGATATGAGGTTCACATATTAATCTCACGTGATGAGCTGTTCTTAGAATGCCAGCTCACATGTTCTGCTCTTAGGGCTGTGGGTTAGTGAGTTTTGGCAATGTCTTGAGAAACTCAGTTATCCTTCTGACACTATAGTGTAAGAGGAGTCACTGTCTTCATCTGCAACTGAAGGTATTGGAGGAGGATAGTGTATACATGTGGGAGACAATTACAGTTCCCTGGAGTTAGGATGGTAAAGAATATCTGTTTGGTGCATGTTTTCAAAGCTCTCAACCGATGGAACAGACCTTGAATAAGAAGAGAGGGGTGATAGGCTTCCATAGTCTTTAGAATTTGCTCTTATCCCTTGTCCTGTGATGCTTTGGAAAAAGAAGAGCCTTGTACTTTGTCCTGTCACATTTGTTAATGTTGCATCTTTCCTCACTTTGCATTTTTCCTCATTTGCCCAAGTTACTGCTGAATCTCATATTTCACACTTTAATTGTAAAATGAATCATAATGAAGCAGCATTTTCCTTTAGTCTTGTTACTAGATTTTTGCTGACTACAAAGATGAAACCCATTTTAAAACAAACTGTTGTGTGTCCTGTTATGCTGTGCTGCAGTCTTTACAAACACTTCAGATACACTCAGTTAGTGCTTGAACTACTCTTTATGTCATTCTAAAGGCTGCAGTGACATGTCCTAGAATCCTCATTGCATTTGGAGGGCCCAGTCTTCAACTGATCCTTTTTTTTCTGGTTAAGAGCTGGTATATCAATAATGGGGGCATTTCAGACAGCCTTTAGACAACTTAAAAGAAGCTGTTAACAAATATATTCTAATGAACTGTTGCATAAAAAAGCCATCTGTTCTGTACAACCCGTTTAAACTCTAATGGATTTTTTTTTTGTTAACTGTCTATTTAACTGGTAAAAATGTTCACAGATGGCACTTTTTAAAAGAAAAAGTATGCTTAGGGAGCACACGAAAGCTTACGTTCTGAATAAAATTAAGTTGGTCTTAAAGGTGCAACTTGACTCCTATTTTGTTAAAGGAAAAAAGTACTTCTGTTTGCCACAGACCTCTTTTTTTATTTGTTTTGTTATAGCATGAAACCACTGAAATTGGAGATGAGAGTAGTTAGTTGCTAAATGATGGAACAGCAGGACATGTGAGAGGTAATTAATGCCTCCTTAAGATAGGGGTGGTTGCCTCAGCCTTGAAGCTAATGAAGCCTACCCTGGACCCAAGAGTTTTCAGCAACTATCAACTAGTCTCAAATGTTCCGTTCCTGTGCAAAGTTATTGAACAGGTAGTGGCAATTGTGGATGAGGCAGATTGTTTGGAATTTTCCAGTCTGGGTTTAGGCCTTGTTATGGGACTAAAATAGCCTCGCAAACCTGCTGAATGCCCTGCACCCAGGAAATGTATAGAAAGAGTGCAACATTGTTGATTATCCTGGTTCTCTCAGTGGCTTTTAGTACCATCAGTCATGGTTATCCTTTTGGACCACCTTTCTGGGCTAAGATTTGGAGGCACCATCCTGCAGTATGGTGAGAGCCAGTTTGGTGTAGTGGTTAAGTGCTCGGACTCTTGTCTGGGAGAACCAGGTTTGATTCCCCACTCTTCCACTTGCACCTGCTGAGATGGCCTTGGGTCAGCTATAGCTTTCATAGAAACTGTCCTTGAAAGGGTAGCTGCTGTAAAAACACTCTCAGCCCCACCTACTTCACAGGGTGTTTGTTGTGGTGGTGGTGGGGGGAAGGTAGAGGAGATTGTGACCACTCTGAGATTCAGAGTTTAGGGCGGGATATAAATCCAAAATCATCATCTTCTTCTTCAGTGGTTCCGGTCTGGTTTTTGTAAGCCAAAATGCCCTCAAAACAAGGTTGGGCAATTGTCAGGTGGGCACCTGGCTCACTCAGGATCTTTTTACCTGTGTGTACAGGATTCCACGTCCAGAAAGTAATGCTTAAAAATATTAGGGACTCTAATTAAGTAAAACCATTAAAATTTATTAAGAAAAACATACTCTTCCATACAAGATAAAATACTCATAAAATCACACATTCAGTCCTAGGAAACATAGGTAGAGAGATAGGGGAACACATGGGTAGACAACAGGGTGATATTTACCGATCGTAGTCTTCAAGGAAGGCGCCAATGGCGACGAGCGAGGAAGTGGGAGAAAGGACCCGAAACTGATCAGGAATTGGGGATACTGATAGAAGCACACCTGTGGGTAGCTAGTCCACAGATTATAAGGACTCTCTTGGGCCCTTAGGGGATGGGAGGTACGAGGGAGGAGGAAGGTGGTCAGCTGGTGCATGACCTCCCGAAAAGGGGAGGTTTCGCGGTGACCATAAGGGCTGGAGTACTGCGACAACCAATAGAAAGTTCATTGGTGGCACCTAATTGGGTGCCCATTCCTGACCAATGGACTTGCTTGGATCCTGGATAACTGAGTGAACTTTCAGGTTGAAATGGACCAGGGGGAGGCTCCAACATGACAGTTGGGGAGAAGAATAGAGAGATTACTTGGGTGGGGAGATACTTAGGACTATTAAACTTATCTAAAAGGGTGACAATAGAGAGTCACATCATGGCCTAGGTAACACCCAGTTTGTACAAAGGAACTTTGCTCTGGCTGAAGATGGTCTTCCTTTTCTTCTGTCTTCTCCTTGGCACTAGTCTTTGTCTTGCGTTCCGTCAAACAAAGAAAGCGGAGGTTGGTCAATTAACCACTCCTGGGGTGGGTAGGTTGCTTGGAGGCACAGGTGACATCTGGTGTGTTTGTGAGCCGTCTGCTTCGCTGGAATGGAGTCAAGCCTGGTAGGAAGATAGCTGCATGTGGTGTTAGCCCTCCATGGTGGATTCCATGGTCAGCGCTTCAAAACCATTCGCTTGGATAGCTCCTGGCGGTGCAGTCTCTTCCGCTCCATGATAGACATCATGCGGAACGATGGGAAGTCTTCCATTCTCCTGGTGGGCACTCTTGTACCGGTCTAGAGTGCCTTTGTAGCGTTATGGCTGCTAGTACTGCATAAGTCCCTTTTGCCCCTGGATAGGTTTACCCACACTCTCTGGCCAGACGTGTGTGAGTCACTTCTCCAGGTGCTCTGGCAACCGAGCTGGTGATTACGATGTTCTGTAAGGGGGTTTTTCCTCCCATTTTGGAAGGTGGTTCTGGGGGACCACTTCTTAACCCCTTGACTTTTCGCCTGTGGTGTCCAAAGTTCCATCTTGTCCCTTATGCTCTTTAGCATCTACATAGAATGATTGGGTGAGGTCATCCAGAGATTTGGCTGGTTTGTCATCAGTGTGCAGATGCCACTAAGTTCTATCTCACATTTCCAGCCAATCCTAGAGAGGCTGCAGAAACTTGAACCGATGCCTAGAGGCAATTTTGGAGTGGATGCAAGCTAATAAACTGAAACTGAATCATGACAAGGTGGAAGTGCTGCTGGTGAGTGGAAGATCTTCCCTGGGATTTAAGATGTCACCTGTTCGGGACAGGGTTGCACTTCTCTTTTAGGAACAGGTTTGTCATTTTGAGGTACTCCTGGACCCAGGCCTACTGTTGGATAAGCAGGTGGCAGCTATATCTGGGAGTTCCTTTTACCAGCTTTGACTGCTTAGCCAGTTGTGGCCACTGTGGTACATACCCTGATTGCCTCTAGATTAGATCACTGCTATCTGATTGATGTGACGCTGAT
The DNA here is from genome assembly GCF_032191835.1 of Heteronotia binoei. Lineage (NCBI taxonomy): Eukaryota > Metazoa > Chordata > Lepidosauria > Squamata > Gekkonidae > Heteronotia > Heteronotia binoei. The sequence goes on from NW_026800150.1 coordinate 150,989, forward strand.
ATGAAAAGTGTTTGTGAATTTTAATTGGTGCAGAATACTTCAGCAAGGACGTTGACTGGAGTGGTTGTAGGACCACATCACTCCAGTTTTGCATGATCTACACTGGCTCTGAATACGTTTCCAGGTGCAGTTCAAGGGGCTGGTGTTGATCCTTTAAAGCCTTATATGGCTTGGGACCAACATACCTAAAAGGCTGTCTAATCCCTTATGAACCTACCTGACAACTGCAGGCATCCTTTGAAGCCATGTTTCAGGTATCCTCTGCTTTCTGAGAATAGGTGTGTGGTAACCCAAGAAAGGACCTTCTCAGTTGAAGCACCAAAACTCTTCCCAGGGAGACTCAGCTGTCCACTTCTGTTGCTATCTTCTGCCAGTGATAAATACTTTTGTTGAGTGTTTCCTCAGTGATCCATCCTTCCTGATCTATGTTTTTTATGTGTATTTTAGCTATGGTTGTTATGATGTATGTGTGTTTTTAGTTGGTTTATTATGTGTGTTTTTAATTTGTTAGTCACATTGATGGTCCTGATGCGGGATGAAAATCAGGGTATAATTTTTTAAAATAATATTTTCTCCAATGTTTTCCTACTTTCTAGGTACTAATGTAATTCTACATGTTAACGTACTTCAAAAGAGATAAAAATATACATGCTCTCAGAATAATAGTCTTATTTGTAGGAATATGCAGTTAAATCCTATGTTATATCCTGGGAACATAGATCCAGGTGGGCAGCTGTGTTGGTCTGAAGCAGTAGAACAAATTTTGAATCCGGTGGCACCTTTAAGATCAACAACAAGTTTATTCAAGCTATGAACTTTCATGTGAAGTGTGCTTGCACATGAAAGCTCATACCTTGAATAAACTTCTGTTGGTCTTAAAGGTGCCACTGGACTCAAAATATATCCTGGGAAGGAAGAGACAAATTTAGAGACATCGATTAAACGGGGAGAGGAAGCTGGTTTTCTTTTAAACGGGCCTCACTTTCTACCATTTGGCTGAGCTGTTGGTAGTTCTTTCTTGATGCCATAAAACTCCTTTCATCTAGGCTTTTGGATCATTTGTCGAGGTTCAAATTTACAGGGTCATGTTGAATGGGCACCCTAAATCATAACTAGGTTATAGAAAGGGAACTTGAAGGCTGCCAGAAAAATCTGTAAAAGTTTGCCTGGTTTGGAGTTCCATGTAAAGACTGAATTACATACTATTTATATTGATTAATTGATTGCCAGGCAGCAGGCTGTGCCAAGATCTTGGGCCCATTCCCAGGAAAAGTAATGTAGAGGATCTTTTAAAGTGTAGAATTAGCTAGCAGAACATGTTTTCATATTTCTTTCTAGAGTTCTGCCTTAAAACTAGCTGTCTACTGATTGTTTATTTATTTACCTTACAATAGTCCTTTTGACATATGTAAAAGGAGCAGTACCAAGGAAGCTAGAGACTCCCTTTTCTCATAATTAAAGCCATCAAATTAATTGTATTATAATTACTTTAATGAGAGAGGTACATCAGCAAGTAGTCTTTTGGGTCAAGGTTAACATAGGATTTAAATGCACAGTTGTCCACTAATGTTGTGTCGTGGTTTCATTGAGGCTACTAGTGTTTTTGTAAAAGGTGAACACAACATCTGCATGTCGGCATTTTTGTTAAGCTTTATAAAATTATCTAGCATAAGTTGTTTGATGGAAATGCCCTTGTTCAGCAAGCTTCTTAAAGTTCAATGGTCTTTCATTTCTCTTCAGTCTTACCTGGATTTGAAACAGTTACATCCGCACAAAAATCCATGAGATTATTTCAATCATATTTTGTGTAGAATGCTACTTTAGCTGGACAATCTATGGATGGCTTTGTAGAAGTTTAAGCTTTTTCATGATTATCAGAATAGCTGGATACTAGCTAAGCCTTTTGCAAATGGCATCTGTTTTCTCCACTATATTGTTAATGGAGCTACTTTTTCATAGTATCTTAAAAAGCAAGTTGTATGAGTATAGCAGTGAAATAATTACAGAATAACATTAACACCTGGTGTACTAAATTCTGTCCCTTTAGCACTTGATGCTACTTGTCTTAAATTGTTGGATCTTGTGGGGTTTCTTCATTCTTACCACCTTTGCCTTCTTCCTGGTCTGCGGTTATACACCAAACTAGCTGTATTATCAGCAGCAGTGTTGCCAACGGCATGTTGGAGGTATTTCATTGCTACTTATAACTTCAAGAATCATTGCCTTTAGGTTCTCAGAACTGTGTCTCTGTAATCTATTTCATCACAAGTGTGTGAAGGGTAATTTTTCCATCTGAACTGTAGTGCGTACTAACTCCTTATATGAATATTTCAAGATAAGTAGTACATTCAACTTTAGAAGAAATGAGCTCACCCATAACCACCTGTTTAATGCCATCATATTCTGGGTGTAAGTAGAGAAGCTTCGTCTCCAATATATCAGCATTTATTGGCAGTTCATTGCCCAATCCTTCATGATTAAAACTTTTTGGAACCCAAAATCATTTAATGATTTAAAAGGTCTCTCATTCACTGTTTCTGAATCAAGGCAAACATCAAATAATCCTTATTTCATTTTTACCTTTCTATTGAAAATAGATTGCTTTAAGTGCAGATTCAATGTTTTTCCAAGAGGGCTAATATCAGAATTACATGAAGGCCTTCTTTCACTTTGGGGTTGCTTCGAGTAAGAAGACATCTTGATGCTGTTTCTGAATGTGCCACTAAACCTGCATGAGAGAATATAAGAAGCAGTCTTTCTGGATTAGCTCCATCTAGTATTCTCATGCAGTAGTTGACCAGACACTTGTAAAAATCTTACAGTCAGGGTAAGGCGCCAAAGACTTCACTCTGTTGTTGCTGTCCAGCATTTATATGTCCAGGACCAATGAGGAGTTGTGGAAGTGGGGAAATTTCATTTCCCTGTGATCACTTTCTGTCTTGCTTTTCCTCTTTTCATGCACTGGCCGTGCCTGCAGCTTCTTGCCTTTCCTTCTTTCCCTGTTACCTACCCATCCTCATCTGCAGGTTTCCCTTTTTTCCATACTTGTTCCTCTCCCTCTTGTTTTACCTCGGTTCCCTCCTATCATTTACATTTTGAATTCTGTATTTTACTAACAATCCCCCAAATGGCCACCAGAAACAATATTTACTTTAAGAAAAATGCAGCTGAGATCTTCGTGGTCTCTGTGCTTCACACTCATGGGATAGAGTGCCTGCGCCGATCCGAATTGGTACCTTAAAAGCCCGGGATTTTTTCGTGCTTGGCACCAGCAGGCATACGCAGGCGTCCCAGTATGCATGCTCGCTGGCGCCAGCGCGAGGATCCCATTAGTTCCTTTCTGACTGCTGCACTTAGAGGATCTCCTTTCGTGTCCCCAGTAGGTAAAGTAATCTTAGGATTGTCTTTCTTGTTGTATATAGCCTGTTTGTTGTTTTCTTAGTGTAGTTAATTAGTTGTTAGTTAGTGTTGTAAAAAAAAATTGTTGAACTTTGCCCTTCAGGGTCCAGTTTTCCCCCGTTTTTCCCCTCAGAACTTTTCTTGTGTGGGTTTTTCGTTGGCGTCTATGGAAAGGCGTTGGGTTTTTTTTAAGAGGTGCTGTTCCTGTGGAAAGAAAATTGCCCCTCTTGACGGCCATTCCCTCTGTCTCCTTTGTTTGGGCGAGGGACATCGTGTTGATTCTTGCTCGCACTGCCTGAGTTTTTCTAAACAAACTCGCAAGAATTGAGCAGCGAGGCTTTCGGCTGCGTTGGTTGAATTGGCACTTCGTCCTCAAAAGATGGCATCGGGCCCGTCGGTACCGATGGGAGAGGCCGCGGCCCTGACGGTCACATCGGCCGATACATCGCCGATCAGGACCGAGATGCCGGTCGAGCGCGGGCGTTCCACAAAATGACCATCTGAAGGGTCAGTGGACACCCCAGCTATGAAGCGTTGGGATGATTCGGGGACCCGATCATCCGCACCGAAAAAGGTGAAGTCCAAGGAGAAGCAGAAGAAGAGATCGTCCCGCATTTCTTCCCCTTCTCAGGACGCTTCAACATCGATGTCAGCTGCTCCACCGAGGAAGATCTTGGCGTCTTTGCATCGTAGCCCTTTGGTGTCGAGAGGCAGTGCTTCACAGCAGTTGCATCTATTGGCATCGGAGCAAGAGATCGACCTTACCCAGCGTTCCCACTCTTCCGGGTCAAGGCGTTGAAGTGGGAGCAACTCTGTCTCGGAGGTGGAGGTGTCGGTAGCGATGGAGCCATCGGCACCGCTGGATCAGGTGAGGGGTTGGAGAGAGCTGGAACCAACTACCATAGCTCGCCGCTTCCCACCGCTTCCACCGCGGGATCAGCACCAGTGGCCTTCTCCCTAAGCCTACCCATATCCACCGTACCAATGGTACCCCCCTCATGAATTTGCAGATTGGGACCAGCAATCCGAGGCATCTCATATGTCGAGGCTTTCTCAGCACTCTAGGCGGCGTCCCTCAGCATCGATGTCCGTTCCGCCCAAAGACACGGCGTGGTGGTGGAGGAAGTCCAACCTAGGTCGTCGGTGTCGATCCGGTCACCCGTCAGAGAGTCAACGTCGGTGCTCTTGGAACATTCCTTGAGGAGAGAGTCTTCATCGTCGGACTCCGAGGTCAGTACCGACAATCCGGACAGGGCTTTGGAACCTTCACCAGTGTCTCATACTGCTGAGGATCTTCCCATTTCACCATCGGAGGATCTGAAGTTGTATGGGGACCTGGTGAAGAGGATGGCACTCTCCCTCTCTCTCCCAGTGACACAACCGCAACCCATTGTAGACGATACCGTATTCGACATGCAGCGGGATACGTCTACAGCGGTTGCCCTGCCTGTTACGAAGGTCATCTTACAGGTGGTGAAGGAGCCCTGGGCGAAGCCTGCTTCTACACCTGTGTCATCAAGAAGATTGGACCACATGTACTGCGTCCAAGAGGCCGGTGCTGAATTCCTTTTCACGCACCCGAAGCCCAACTTGGTGGTCGTATCCTCCTCATCAAAGGCCCACAAGACTCACTCCTCCCACCAGACAAGGGGGAAAAGAAGTTGGACAACGTTGGGAGGAAGTTTTATTCTGCTGGAGCGCTGGGGGTAAAGGCATCTAACTATGCTGCGTGCATGGCTAGATACCAATACTCGGTGTGGGAACAACTCATCCCCCTCCTGTCTTCCCTGAGCGAGGAGAAGAGGTCTGCTGCAGAGAAGTTGCAGAAGGAAGGCTTTGCTGTAGTCAAGCAACAACTGACTGCAGCAAAGCATATGGTGGACGTCTCAACAAAAACCATCACATCTGCTGTCTGCCTCCGCCGCTGCTCCTGGCTCAGGTCAACAGCCCTCCAGCAAGACACCAGGGCCTTTGTTGAAGATCTGCCCTTTGAGGGCGAAGGCCTCTTCAGCTCGACCACTGACAATGCTCTTCAGGAAATGGATAAGAGCATAAAGACCTCCAGGAACCTGGGTGTCCTGGTGTCTTCCAGAGCTGCTAAACCAAAACAGTGGCACAAACCCTGGTCCAAGAAACAATATCAAAAGTTTTTGCCGGAACAGCAAACCTCGCTTTGCCCAACCTGAGAGTAGGTCCCCATGCAGGGGGAACAACAGAAACCGATACGCTTCAGCACAGACCACTGGCAAGTCCAAGGGCGCTCGCCCTCAAAAGCAGGGCCTTCGACTTTCTAGTAGCACGCGTCACCGTCCCCACTTCTTCCTCTTCTATCCGCCTCCAGCCATTCTTGCCGGCCTGGGAGTCCATCTCTACAGACAGGTGGGTGCTTTCCATCATCGTGGAAGGCTACAAAATAGACTTCGCTCAGATTCCGAACCAATCTGTGGTAATCACCACACCCCCTTCCCCACCTCTACTGGCGGAGGTGAGCAACCTCCTACAGAAACAAGCCATAGAACGGGTTCCGATGGAGGCCAGAATGGGAGGCTCCTACTCTCGTTATTTCCTGGTTCCTAAACGGGATGGGGGACTGAGACCAATCATGGACCTTCGGAATCTGAACAAGTTTATTCTGTACCAGAAGTTCAGAATGTCTACTCTGCAAACAATTCATCCCCTCATCAACCAAGGGGACTGGATGGCTACGTTGGACCTCAAGGTTGCCTACTTCCATGTCAGCATCCATCCTGCGTTCAGGCATTTCCTTCGGTTTGCAATAGGTTCTCAACACTTCCAGTTCAAAGCCCTTCCGTTCAGTCTGTCCACTGCACCTCGGGTGTTCACGAAAATGATGAGCGTTATGGCTGCTCACCTCCAGCTTCAAGGGATAGTCGTCTTTCCATACATCAACGATTGGCTCCTTGTGGCGGAGTCGAAAGAGAGTTTGTCAGACCATATTGCCACCACTCTTCGTCGTCTTCACACCTTAGGTCTGCAGGTCAATTTGGAGAAGTCACATCTTACTCCATCACGGACAGTTCAGTTCATAGGGGTTTTGCTGGATACGAACCTTCACTGTGCTTTTCTGCCTCAGCAGAGAGCGATGGACATCATCAATCTGGTCAAGCTTTTACAGAGTTGAAAGTGGGGCACGGCGCAGCAGCTGCAGTGGATGCTGGGGCTGATGGTGGCGACTACAAGCGTGCTACTCTTTGCGAAGTTGAGGATGAGAGGCCTCCAACTATGGTTTCTTCAACAGTTTCGACCATTAAGAGACTCACCTCGGAAGAGGTTTGTAATTCTATCTGTGGCACTCCAAACACTGCAGTGGTGGAAATCAAAGGACAACATCTGTCAGGGAGCTCCCTTCCACCTACCTGCAGCAACAGTGACGATCACAACAGATGCGTCTTTGTGGGGTTGGGGGGCTCACATGGACTCTCTGTGTGTGGGGGGGCCCTTGGCCTTCTCAATTGACTCACTGTCATATAAATTACTTGGAACTGCAGGCAGTTCACTTTGCTCTTTGGTCCTTCCGCCCCATGGTGGCGAGGAAGGCTGTTGCTCCTCTAACAGACATTACCACTGCCCTGTGTTACATCAACAGGCAGGGAGGGACAGTTTCTTGATGGCTCTGTGCACTGGCTCTGGAACTGTGGTCGGAGTGTCTGGAGCATGACATCTTTGCGAAGGCTGCGCACCTCCCAGGGGTGCTCAATCTGCAAGCAGACTCACTGAGCAGGGGTGCAGCTTCCCCGCACGAGTGGGAGATACAGTGGCGCTTCCTTCAACCCGTGTTTCAGCTCTGGGGGTACCCTCAGGTGGATGTGTTTGCCACAGACAGAAACCGGAAGTGCCCTCTGTTTTGTTCCAGAGGGGGCTCGGATCCAGAGTCGTTGCGAGACAGTTTGTTGTTCCCGTGGGAAGGTCGGTTCCTATATCTGTTTCCACCTCTGCCACTACTGACAAGAGTTGTAAACAAGATCGCAAGAGAGAGACCATCCTGCATCCTGGTGACTCCGTGGTGGCCTCAGCAGAACTGGTTCCCAATCTTGCTCCAACTGGCGAGGGGAGGTCTTCTACCAGTTTCCGGCGGAACCGGACCTTCTGTCAGCTCAGGACGGGCATGTATTCCATCACAAAGTGCCTCACCTGAAGCTGACAGCGTGGTTCATCGACCCTGTGAGTTATCCAGCAGAGTCCAACATGTTTTCCTGAACATCAGGAAGCTGTCTACCTGCGCTTCCTATGATAGAAAGTGGCGGAAGTTTCTTCAGTTTTTAGTTGATCCTACAGTTTCACCCCAAAGGGTGGGACTATCGGTGATTTTTGAATTTTTGTTATCTCTGGTGGTATGAGGAAAAGCCCCCTACTTTTCATACATATGGACATCGTGATCACCAGTATGGTTGCCAGGGTGCCTGGAGTTTTGACTCTCACACATCTGCTCTAAGAAGTGGACTTTGCTTACAGTTTCTAAGGCTTATGTGGATACTATAAGCCTCAGCTTTGTAGCAGCATTCTACATCTCTGAAGGGTGTTAGCCAGAACTACAGACATGCTCCATCTGCTCCTTGTGTGCCCAGTCTTGGCCACTGCAGTGGAAGAAGCCAGGCCACCATGTTTCCAGCCTGCTTCCATGAACCAAAGGCTTAACACCACCAGAATCCATCTTGCTTTCCTGATCCAAGCATACCCTGCCAGGCTGGACTCCATTCCTTCTTAGTGGGAAGATCACCCACCCTGTGTCACCCTTTGCCTGCAAGCAACCCACTTGCCTCATGAATGGATTAATAGCCCAACTGTTAGTCCTGATTGTTTAGCAGAACCTTAAACAATGTTTCCTGCCCATAAGATGATGGGATAAGAAGAAGAACATCTCCTGTCATTGTCAACTCTTTTGTCTACACCGGGGATACCTAGGCCAATATCTGATTCCCTATTGTCACCTTCCCAGATAATCCCATTTAACCTTAAGTATCCAGCCATTCCCATTCTTACCCCAGTCTAACTCCTTGGAGCCGCCTCAGGCCATGTTGCAACTTGGAAATTTCCAGGTTCACAGGACTAAGGTGAAGTTCATTGATCAAAACTGGCATCCAATTAGGTGTCAGCAAGAACTCACCATTGGCTCTGCTAATGTCCAGCCTCCTTGGTCATCACAGAGCCTCCCCCTGGTTCCTCCCCAAGACCTCCCAGCCCCTGAGGGTCTAAGGGAGCCTATTTAACCTCTGACCCAACTCCACTCATGTGTGCATCTAACAGTATCCCAGTTCCGCTGTCTAGATCCATCCCCAATTCTGGCCACAGTTTTGAGTCCATTTCCCCTGTCCTCTTATGTCGCCATTGGAAACCTTCCTGGAAGACTACGATGGTAAATATTACCCTGTTTGTCTACCCATATATGTTCCCCTATCAATCTATCTGTATTTCCTTAGACCTGTGTGAATGTGTGATTGTTTTGTATTTTTATCTTGTGTGAAAGAACTATTATTCTAAATAAATTACAATTGATTTTTATTAAATTAGAGTCCATTTTATTGAGCATTCACCTTCTGGATGGTTGAGCCTGGTATACATTTGGTAAAAAGATTCCTGTTAAGCCGGGTGTCCACCTAACTAATTCCCCAACCTCGTTTTGAGGGCATTTCGGCTTACAGTGGATGCTGGCCTTGTTTTTTCTTCCATTATAGTTTATGTGGCAGTGATATCTGCGTTCCATGAGCCAGTTGAGGGGCATTTAGTTTTTGCACACCCTCATTCCAAGAGATTTTTGAAGGGTTTGCTTAGGCTTCATCCTGGGGAGGGATGGTGGCTCAGTGGTAGAGCATCTGCTTGGGAAGCAGAAGGTCCCAGGTTCAATCCCCGGCATCTCCAAAAAAAGGGTCCAGGCAAATAGGTGTGAAAAACCTCAGCTTGAGACCCTGGAGAGCCGCTGCCAGTCTGAGAAGACAATACTGACTTTGATGGACCAAGGGTCTGATTCAGTATAAGGCAGCTTCATATGTTCATCCTCCATCGAGATCACCCCCACAGTTGTGGGATTTGACTTTAGTGCTGGACAGGTTGACTCGGCGTCCTTTTGAGCCGATGGCCACATGCTCGTTACAGCTTCTATCTTCGAAGACTGCCTTTTTGGTACCCATCACATCAGCACGCCGTGCAGGGGAGCTCACAGCTATGCGTTGTGACTACCCATATCTAGTTTTTCAGGAGTCTGGGGTGTCCTTAGCTCCTGATATTTCTTTTCTCCCCAAGGTGGTTTCTCAGTTTCACCTTAACTTAGAAGTTTGGTTGCCCACGTTTTATCCTACACCTTCCTCGGATGAGGAATGTTGGTGGCATGCTCTAGATGTTAAGCGTGCCTTATTGTTTTATTTGAGTCACTCACGGCTTGCAGAGGTCTCCTCATCGATGCCGCAAAATCGCGGCTCTTCAGCGAAGTGTGCTAAAACCTCCCGTGCTGACACTGATGCTGCGGCTTCGAGCAGCGCGACAATGATCGCCTCGCAGCAGCCGTAGGACGGCAGAGGCAGTGAGCAGGACATTCCGGTGGCAAGTACTGGGGGCACCGATAGAGCAAGCGCCGGGGCATCTGGATCTCAGGTGCGAGGTGTGGCAGGATTTACGGGTTACTCGCGAATAGAGATACGAGAGACCATTCACGGGAGCGATTCAGCTGGCTTTGTGCCTGTGCTGCTTCCAGATGACTTTTTCGAGATTTTAAAGGACCAGCTCAGAGAGGAAATGGCGGGATATAGGAAAAGCAGGGCTAAGAGGCGTCACAGATCCCCATCCTCCTCTTCACACTCCCCCTCCCCTTCTCCCCGTTCCAAGCCAAAACAAAGACTCTCTAAGCCATGGCCCCCTAAGCCAGTTCAAAAACAGGCTGCAAGAGATGTGGACATTGGTGATCTGTCACCTGACAGGGCATCAGAAACCCCAGTTCAACTTGAGGATAGGGAGGAGGGAGAGTTCTCTACTGATAAGGATGAGGAAGGAGACATTTAAGTGCCAGAGCAAGCCAAACACTTCTTTAATATGGAGGATCATCAGGACTTACTGTCAAAGACACTAGCAGCCTTAGATCTGCATGATGATCCTGATCTTGAGGAGGATGCAGAAGTAAAACATAAGGCTACACATAAGGAAGGGGATAATTTCCCAACAGAAAAGTCTGCAACTTTCTTAAATTCATATCCCAAGATCCTAGAAATTTCTTGTTGAATCATCTGCCAATACTTTTTTGCTCTTTCACAAGTCCACCACATATGGTAGAAAGAACCTTCATGTTTTTTACTTTTCCAACATCTGTCTGGCATCTTATTATTCATCTTTGCCAATTTCTTAGGAGTCATATACCATCTATACATCATTTTAAAACAGTTCTCTTTGATAGTATGACACATTGAAAGCTTCATAGAGTTATTCCACAAATATTCCCAAGTTTCCATCCATATTTCTTTATTTACGTTAATTGCCCACTTAATCATTTGAGATTTCACTACTTTGTTTTCCGTAGGCCATTTTAAAAGTAATTTATATAATTTTGAAATTAATTTTTCGTTGTCTCCAAGCAGAACTTTTTCCATTTCTGTTTGCTCTTTTCTTATTTCTTCAGTTTTAATGTCATTTTCCACCAAACTCTTTATTTGTTGCATTTGAAACCAATCATATTTATTATTCGGCTCTTCAGCAGTTTTCAATTCTATTTTATCACTTTGTATTTTTAATAGTTGATTATATGATAACCACTTTTCTTCACCTGTCTCAGCTGTTATTTTTATCACTTCGACTGGCACTATCTATAAAGGTCTTCTCTCATCTCCATATTTCTTATATTTCATCCATGTATTTAGCAAGCTGTTTCTTATATGGTGAGAGAAAAAGCAGTCTATCGTTTTTTCCCCATAATACATATAAGCGTGCCAGCCAAATTTATTTCCATGACCTTCCAATGCTAAGAGTTTTTTGTTTAACATTATCCATTCTTTTATTCATACTAAGCAAACTGCTTCATGATATAATTTTAAGTCTGGTAATTGAAATCCACCTCTCTCTTTTGCATCTGTTAAAATTTTCATTTTAATTCTTGGTTTCTTCCCCGCCCACACAAATTCTGAAATTTTTCTTTGCCATCTATTAAATTGTTTACTGTCTTTCACAATCGGAATAGTTTGAGACAAATACATTATTCTTGGTAGAATATTCATTTTAATTGCGGCTATTCTACCCAACAGACTGGAGGGCAGTTCTAGATCTGAAATATGTCAACAAGTTCATCCGGACAAGACATTTCAGAATGGAAACCCTAAGGTCCATAGCAGAATCTCTCAGACCCAGGGAACTGATAGTATTTGTAGACCTGATGGAAGCATACTTGCATATACCAATCTTCACAGGCCACAGGAAGTTCCTCAGGTTCTATTACAATGGAGATCATTATCAATTCAAGGCCCTACCGTTCGGTCTGGCCTTTGCCCTGAGGGTATTTACCAATGTGTTAGCAAACCCGATAACTATTCTAAGAGAACAGGATTTACATGATCACCCGTACCTGAATGACAACCTGATTCGGGCACCCTCGAAATCAAAAGCTCATTCAGTCACCAACTGTACCATTCAGTGTCTGGAGGAGTTTGGCTTCATGATCAACGAACAGAAGAGTTACCTTACCCCAGCACAGCACCTGGAACACCTAGGTGTGGTGATAGACACATCAGCAACTCGGCTTTTACTACCTCTATGAAAAGCACAGAAAATCAGAGAGACAGTGGCAGCAGTTATCAAGAGCAGACAATCCTCTCTGATGTCCCTAGTGTCACTGCAAGGGTCGATGATTGCATCAATAGTCCATTGGAGGAGATTCCATGCCAGGCCCCTCCAGAGCCTTCTAAGACCATATCAGCGGCATATATCCAAGAAGTCAGATCTTACCCTCAGAGTTCTCCTCCAGGTGAAGATGAGCCTAAAGTAGTGGACAAATCTTTCCAGCCTGTCACAGGGGAAAATCTTCTGGATATCAGAATGGCAACAGATCTTCACAGATTGCAGCCTGTCCAGTTGTGGAGTGACTTACAACCAACTCTTGGTTCAGGGGACATGGACCGATCAGGAATCGAAATTACCGATAAACGTGCTGGAGCTGAGAGCGATCCGACTGGCACTGTTACACTTTGCTCCTCTACTAGTACACAAGCACGTCTTGATCCACACAGACAATATAGCAGCCAAGGCTTAAGTTAACAAGCAGGGTGAATCCAGGTCCCAACTACTCCACAAGGAAGCTTGTAAGTTGTTTGGGTGTGCCCAGTCACACATCGGCTCAATCAGGGCGGAACATGTCCAGGGAGCACTCAACACTCAGGCGGACTGACTGAGCAGACCAATCTTCACATCTGAATCAAGGGGAGTGGGAACTCTACCAGAGCGTCTTTCAGGAGATCGTTCAGTGTCTGGGGAAACCAGAAGTGGACCTATTTGCCTCATCGTCGAGGCAAGCTACCCTGCTTCTTCACTCGATATTACCATCATCTAGCAGAAGACACGGATGCGATGACGGCACCTTAGCCAAAGGGGCTACAGTATGCCTTTCCTCCACTACCACTGTTACCAAGACTACTCAGGAGGATAAGATAACTACAAGCAGAAGTCATAGTAGTGGCCCCATATTGGCCAAGGAGACTCTGGCTGGCAGATCTGTAGGAGGTGGCGATTCAAGAACCGCTGACTCTTCCAGTGACAGAAGATCTACTGCTCCAGGGACCAATTTGACATCCCGACCCAGGGTGGTATCAGCTGACCGCATGGAGGTTGAAAAGCAAAGACTAACGCACCTAGGATACTCAGAACAGGTCACTAAAGCCATTCTGGCAGCCAGAAAAACCTCCACCCAGAAGATATACAATTTTACTTGGAAAGTGTTCATCAGATGGTGCTGTAGAAAGCAGGCCAATCCATTTTGCCCATTGGTCAAGACTATCCTGAATTTTTTGCAAGATGGCTTGGAATCTGGCTTTAAGGCTGCCACACTTCGACGCCGGGTAGCAGCACTAGCCTCAGTCTTACCAAAAGCTCACAAGATGTCTATATCTAAACACCCACATATTTTACGTTTTCTGAGAGGCGCTTCCCTCTCTCAGCCACCACAGGTTCATAGATTTCCCACTTGGGACCTTAACACCGTTCTTCAGGCACTGACAAAAACACCCTTTGAGCCGATTAAGGAAATCTCCTTAGCCTACCTGCGAATGAAAGTCCTGTTTCTGGTGGCCATTACATCTGCAAAAAGAGTGTCAGAACTGGAAGCACTATCGGTAGATGCAAATTTTTGTGTAATCGGTAGATGCAAATTTTTGTGTAAGGACAGGGTTCTTATGCACTGTGCCATCCTTTTGTCCTGAGGTAGAGTCATCATTTCATAGGTCTCAGGAAATTTACATACCGTCGTTCTGCCCCCATCTGGTACACCCGTAAGAACGGATGTGGCACTCACTGGACGTTTGAAGAGCTCTAAAACAATACATAGCTAGAACCAAATACATGAGGGTTACAGACTCACTTTTTATCAACATTGTACCTCCACATACGGGTAGAAAAATGTCTCCAGCAGCCATCAGCAAGGTAATAAGACTGTATATTGTGGAAGCATCCAAGAGTCAAGGCCTATAAGTGCCTCAAGGCATCACTGCCCACTCAGTGAGAAGTGCAGCGACGAACATGGTGCTAGCCAGCAGGGCTTCAGCGGAAAAAATTTGCAAAGCGGCAACATGGTCTTCCTTGTCTACATTCATTCGCCACTATAAAATGCATTTGCACGCATCAGCAGATGCAGCCTTTGGAAGGAAGGTCTTACAACATATTTTGGAGGGTTGAGATGGCAGAGACCCATCCTATATACAGGGACACTGCTTTAAGAGGTCCCACAAGATGTCTTCTGCCTCAGAGGGAGAATGACCATTGGATACTCACCATGAAGGGTCCTTCTCCTCTGAGGACAAGAGGACATCTTGGCCTGCCCAGCTTGCCATCTTCCGCTCCAAAATAAGTTTTCAGCAGTCAAATAACAATAGGTAGAATGGGGCATCTGTCAAGCCTACCTATAGCCTACCCTAACGCTGTTCAGCCTACGTCAAGTTTTCACGTATTGTACAGTTTCTACTGTTGCTGTTCCTTTATTCTAATGTTTGCTCTTAAGCTGTTATGTTTTTTACAGTGGTTCCAGTTTCTATCATTTCTACTGCTTATAGGAATTACCGAACTGACTCAAGGGTGATTCCCACAGGAAACAAGAAGTTTAAATAAATAAATAATTTATCCTGCCTCCCTACAAGTAAGTTGGGAAATCACTCACAAGATGTCCTCTTGTCCTCAGAGAAGGACCCTTCACAGTGAGTATCCGATGGTCGTTTCCAAGTGTGTGAATGCAACACTTAAACCATATTAATTTGTTACAGTTGTCTAGGATGAATTAAAAACCAGGCTACACTTTCTTCCCTTTGGCAGAATGTGTAGAGAAGTGACTGTACAACTTTTTCCACTTAGGACATTGTCACCTACACATTGGTAAGACATGTTCCGAAAGTACATCCACTTACAGTTCTTTTTCTGTTAACAAAGAAGCCCCTGGGAGTACTGAAGAATCCCCAAAATCTTTTGAGTTTTATATTTGTGATGCTTTTATTTTTCCGAGCTCATAAATAATATCTGGAAGGGTATTTTTTTTAATGTGAAAATACTGCTCCGCAAAATAATTTTCCCCAGGTACAAGCAAAGTTTGCAATTATTTATGTTCTTTTCTAGTTTATGTGAAAGTGTGTTTTCTGGCTCTAACTGCTTGGGTGTTGTAAAACACAACTAGTTGCCATGTTACCCTGTTGCATTGGTATAAATAGCATTCCCTCAGGGCCATTTTTGATGGAAGGGGAATAAAGCCCCTCCTCTTTGAGTGATAGCCGTGATCTGAATCAGACCACCCCATTCCTCTACTGCAGGGGTAGCCAAACTTGCTTAATGTAAGAGCCACATAGAAAAAATGTTGGATGTTTGAGAGCCACAAGACATGAATGTCAGATGTTTGAGAGCTGGAAGGAAGGTAAATAGATGGGAGGAGGGAGAGGTGGAAAGAAAGCAACTTTAAATGCATTATCCAAGCTGCTGGCTGGCTTGGCTTGAGGAAGTGATTTAAAGAGAGAAATGCCTTCTGCAAGCTGGCTGATGGGGCAGTGGGGCTTCGAGAGCCGCACAGTATATTGTGAAAGAGTCCCAGTTTGACCACCCCTGCTCTAGTGAGTTTTTTTTTAAAAAGCTGGCTGCTTTGTCCACAGAATTCCAAGAGTATTGTATAACTAGGTCTTTATTGAGAATTTGAATGTGCCTGTCCTAGTCTGATATGCTAATCATAACCACAATGGCATTTGTGGTTTGCAAACCCACTTCAAAATACAGTGTGGAATTTGAAACAACTTTTCTGTATCTGTATATTGTACTTTAAAGCTTCTCCCCCTAATACTGTTACTTCTTTAACTTTGTTATGCTCACTTTCCTTAGGTTAGCTTTGTAACCTTTAGCATACAAGCTTTATTGCAAGTATTTAACATGCAATTGACAGTTAAGTATCTCTTGGACAAGATCGAAGACAACGGGAATAGCTTTATTAAATGGATTTAGAATTCTTATCAAATATTTTGTTCATTGAGCCTTCTTTAGCCAAGTCAATTTTGTTCTAAATCAAACTTAGCTTAAAGAATTGATGTTTGTACACTTCTATATCATCCTATTTCCATTCTAATATCATGTAAATGGAAGTTCTTCAGTTACATTTTACACTACATTGGTTCAGTGATTTACTAGTACATTGTGTACTTGATCTGACTGAATGCAAAAATATTAGAGCCGATATGGGAAGTGCGCAAGCGATTTTTCTCCTTTCATTTTCAAGGCTTTCTGTTATTGAAAGAAGCTTTATAAAAGACTTTGTATGCTTGAAAGCTACCTGCAGCATATCAACTTTAAATGGCAAAATTATTTTCAGTGTTGCAGTGCATCATCATCCTTTACACCCATCTTCTCCTCTGACTTTAATATGCCAAAAATAAAGTACAATGCTTATGTATATTTTGTCATATTCATTCTTAATATTAGTTGCAAAATATTGATGCAAGAAGTTCCATAATTTTTCTGCTTCAGAATTCAAGCTTGTCTGTTGAAGTATCTTCATAACATTGGTTCAGTAATGTAAGTATTGTCATATCTGATTCTGAACATGGCCCCAACTGCAGATCCTTAAGTCTGGTGGCTGGAGCTATGTCTTGACAGCAGACATTGGCTTGGCCTCATTCATCCTCATCATGGTTGGTGTGTGGAAGATGGAGGAGGAGGAGGAGCTGCTGTATAAGGCAGGCAGAGGCCTTGGTGATATTAAAGGCTAGTGAGGAGGAGGGGAAGTTTGGGAGCTGCTGCTGCCCCCAGCACATGAGCCAGGCAGAAGCAATTTGAGTGGGGGAGAGTGGGATCTGCTGTTCCCATTGCATGAGCCGGGGAGTGGGCAGTGGTGCTTATGTTTTCTGCAATATGTTCCTCATTGTCCTGTTTTGTCTGTTTGATCACTAGCTTGCTTGTTTATTTATTTATTCATTTTGACTGCCCTCCCCCACCAAAAACAAGGCTTGGGGTTGTGTACAACTTCCAGTATTGTAATTTTGAGTATTGTAGTTCCAGTAATGTAGATTTTGACCCTCCTTACATTTCCTTTCAGTTTCTTCTTCACAAGCCCTCTCATTTGAAAGAAATTACCTGTTCTAAAGTTAAATGTGGTTGCGTTGGTTTTTTTGGACAACTCTCTATTTACATAAATGTTAAACTTAATAGCACTATAGTCACTGTTCCCAACTGGTGCTGTCATGCCTACATCTCTCACCAGGTCTTGAACAGTACTTAGAACCAAGTCCAGGATCACCTCCCTTCTGGTAGGTGCTATGACCATCTGCTCCATGGCGCAGTCACTGAGAGTCTAGAAACCCAATCTCTTTCTCCTAACTTGAACACATATTGACCCAATCATTGTGTAGGTAGTTAAAATCACCTATTATGACACAGTCATTTTGTCTAGCTGCTTTCCTCAATTATTTTGCTGTTTTTGCTGATCTGGTGGGCGATAAGTTAAGCTTCCTTTTGGGCCCATTATTTCCACCCATAGTGTTTCTCCCTCTCTGACATACAGAGCCACTCCACCTCCAAACCTTCCCTCCCTGTCCTTCTGATATAATTTATATCCAGGAATCACTATATCCCACTGATTATGGTAATCCCATCATGTTTCTGAAATGCCCACAGTGTCTATGTTCTCCTCTGACACTAAGCATTCCAGCTCTCCCATTTTACCTCAGACATTTCTTTGTGCATAAACATCTATAATTCCCCAGGTATGTTAGGCCTGCAACCTTACTCCTGTGACCTTTGTTACCTTCTCCGTAGCCAGTCCTAATCCACTTCCCTCTAGGACAGTAGCAGCTATCCCTTCATCTCTTAGAGATAGGGCATCTTGAACCAGAGACATTTCCTGTCCTGTTGGCTTTCCTACAGGATTTAATTTAAAAGCTGCTTTGTCACCTTTTTGATTTTAAGCACCAGCAGCCCGGTTCTTTCTCAGGACAAGGGGAGCTTGTCTCTTTTGTATAGGTCCTGCTAGTTCCAGAAAGGACCCTTTAAGTTTTTAACAAACTTAAATCCTTCCTCCCTACACCATCTTCTCATCCATGCATTGAGTCCCCTAAGTTGTGCCTGTCTAGCTGTGTGTGAAACAGGCAGCACTTCTGGAAAGGCTTCAGTGGAGGTCCTGGAGGCCTTGAGTCTCCTGCCTAGCAGCCTAAATTTTTTTCTCCAGTACTGCAGGTCTAAATTTCCCAAATCACTGGTACCAACATGTACCAGAACTATTGGTTCCTCCCCAGCCTATCTAGGCCACACAGTTCTAAGCTGCTTACCTTCAAGACAGTGTTCCTGGTAGGAATTACTTCAGCCCATAGGGTATCAGAAATTCAGGCCCTTTCTATTCACAAGGATTTGTGCGTGTTTCACCAAGACAAAGTGGTGTTACGCCCAGATCCTGCTTTCATTCCTAAAGTTAACCCTAGGTTTCATAGGTCGGAGGACATCGTCCTACCGTCCTTCTGTCCCACGCCAACTCATGAGAAAGAAAAACTGTGGCACTGTCTGGATGTGTGCAGAGCCCTCAGCTTTTACCTAGATAGGACCAGGGATGTGCGTCATACTGAGTCCCTATTTGTTTCCTTCAGGAATTCAGACAGAGGACGGAAGATCTCCCCTGCTACTATCAGTAGATAGATCAGGGGATGCATTATTGAGGCATATAAGGCAAAGGGTTTAGAACCACCACAGGGGGTTACGGCCCATTCTCCTAGGGGGGTGGCTACGTTGGCAGCCTACTGATCCTTTCCTTCTATGAAAGTAGCTTGTAAGGCGGCCACCTGGAAGTCCGTCCACTCCTTTACTAAACATCATTGTATTGATAAAGTAGCTTCGGCTGAGGCTGCTTTCAGTAGGAGGGTCCTTCAGCATGCTGTCTAGTCTCGAAGCTGAGGAGACCCACTCCTGGGACCACTGGAGAATGGAAGATTCTGTTCACTTACTGTGAAGTCTTCCTTCTTTGTGGTCCTGGAGTGGTCCAGTCCTATCCACCCTATTTGCTGTGGGACTCAGCTTCGAGATCTTGTCCGGGTTCTGAAGGTCCTTTTCCTCTTTCCCATCAGGGGTGTAATGCTCGATTAAACTGGATGGGTAGGAACGTTGGGTGGTGGAAGGGAATCTTTCTTGTTATTCACCTGCTGTGAGTTGAGTTATGTCTAGGGAGGTGTGATGGCTTACTGACAGCCTGGAGACCAAGGGTCAATCACCTCCCCTCTGGGTCAAATTTGTCAGTCCTGCCTTTAGAGAGGAGGAGCTATGACCCCAAGAGTGAGGATTGGACCACTCCGGGACCACAGAGAAGGAAGACTTCATGGTAAGTGAATACAGTCTTCCATTCCCCAGCTTTTCTCCCCATTTCCCATGCCACCCAACTCTGACGCCCGTGCTGTGTTCCACATGCCTGGCCGAAAACCTTCAGGACACATGACTGTATAGGGGTGAGCTCGTGCCAGCTTTTTTCTATGTCAGGGGCTTGCCTAGTTATTTGTCTTACTGTTGCTAATGTGGCAGCAACTCTAGTGTTTGAGTCCTGAGCCATGGCTTCCTTTTGGTTCACCGTCGTCCTGGGTGAGTCATGGCATTCTTATCGGGTCAGGGGGCTTCTTTGTCTCATTCAAAGGTTGCTCTTTGGCCTTCTTGAGAAGGGGAGGGGTTGGGGCTCAAGTCCTTTTCTAAACAGTATGACTCAAGACCTCTTGTCTAAGGAGCTTATTGTTAATAAAAGAAAGTATAGGATTAAGAAGAAGGTGGAAAACTCTTTTTATACCTGATTTAAAGTCCCTGTTCTTGTTCTGAAAGCAAATGTTTTTTGATAAACTAGGTCTCAGCAAAGCAGTTTCATTTTGAGGCACAGTTTGTGTAGAGAGGCTGTCCTTTACCTTTTCACTCACCTTCTGGTTTTTTGATGTAGATTCTCTACCTTGTCCATAGAGAAATAGTTTCCCTGACCTGGAAATCTTCTGACAGCTAAAGTATGCAGAATGAGTTGATTTCCCCTTGAAGATGAAAATGGCTTTCTTAATGCAACCCAAACTTTCTCACTTGATTATGGGGGTTGTTTATTTATCTGAAACAGATATATCACAGCTCCAAGTGTTCCATATGAGGAGCTTTATATTTCTCTAGATACCCCTTAGGATTCTCCTAACAATGAGGAATCTTGTGATCTGATCCTGACATAAGGGAATGGTACAAATAATGCATACTATGGTTTCTGCATGGTCAATCCCTGTATCACATTAGGAAATAAATGGGCGTCCTGAACTTACTACTAAGTCTTTCTTCTTACTAATTATTTGACCACTGTATGTTTTGGCAATTGAATTTTTTTAAGCACTCTGTAACCACTAAGCAAGGAAAGTTACAGGTTAAAACTATTGTAAAGCTGGCTTGCGAGTGGTATCTTTTATTATCTGATGTTTAATGGAAAGAAAATGTTAATTTAGGGTAATGAAATAGGTCTCCAAGTATGGTGGATGAATAGACCATTAGGTTAATTAAAATGAGGATATGTATTACTGCTGTAGTGAAACTATCATTTTGAAGGAGACAGTTTCATTTAGTGCTCGAATAGTGAAATTTAGAATGTCTCTCTCCCAAACTGAATTTACGACTCACAAGACCAAGATAAATGGCAAGGGCAATTCAAATTTCTATTCATTTACTTTTACCTGTCTACCATCACTTGTCAGTCTTGACTGCTTGTCACATAAAGGTGAAGATTTATCTAGCCTTATTTAAATCAATTAAATGTAAATTGTGTTCCTTCACTGTCCATCAAAGAAGCAGCAAGTTCAATGCAAAAACTGTTAAAACTTGTGACAAACGATATACAGGAAGATTCTGATACCTTGCAATTGCTGTCTCAGTCTGTAGAGTGTGAGGCATATTGAAGTTTTTTTTTTTTTTTCAAATAAGTTTCAGGAAAAGAAATGAGTTGTTTGATTTGCAGTTAACAGTACTCATTGTTTGGCTTGAGGAGCTACTTACAGATACTGAAACAGAAGAAGAAATAGAGCTGAAGGGAATAACTATCAGAAAAAAGAGGGCAGAGAAATATGAAGAGTTATATAAGACCAAGAAAGCTTTCTTAAATCCCGAGTGACTAGGTTGGTGACATGAGAAAGTCTCCAGGTGACTGTCATAGCTACTAACAGCTTCTACAGCTATAGAGCTCTATTCTCATCTGCTTTTACCACTGTTCTCTCTGCTTAGCCTCTTGTCAGTACATGGATTTCCAGTAGTAGTTATAGTCAAGCATTGACTGAAATTAGATTTGAGGAAAACTTTAATTTACTGATGTCATTTGATATCTGTAAAAAGCTATTTAAGGCCTAAAAAGGCACAAGACGTTATTTCATATCTTAGAGTGAAAGACTGAAATACCCTCTTAACCTTTGAAGTAGATTGTCTTTTTTGTTCAGACACTTTAGGAATAACTTATGAGATTGCACTCTGGCCCATTTCTAGAACAGCCTTGATTTGGTATTCTTGGACCACCTGATAAAATTGTTAAATTGCACAACAAAATGGCATATATTAATGATCTTTCATTTAATTTCTTCTATTTGACAGCTTGTTCTCCTGACTGGAAAACAGATAATCCTCTGTGCGAACTATTCTTTTCATTAAGCTACATCCTTTCTTAAGCATTGATATGCTCCTGTTTCTCTGTCTACAGAAATATATGCCCCGGCTAAGAGACAGAAAATAGAAGGTTTGCAGTGTGATCCTAAGAGGAGAATTACTCCAGTCAGGGCTTTTTTTGTAGCAGGAATTCCTTTGCATATTAGGTTACAACCCCCTGATGTAGTCAATCCTCCAAGAGTTTACAGGAGGCCTGTAAGCTCTTGGAGGATTGACTACATCAGGGGGTGTAGCCTAATATGCAAAGGAGTCCCTGCTGCTGCTGCAAAAAAAGAAGCCCTGACTCCAGTTTAAGCCCATTTGTTTCAGTGAGTTTAGACTGGAGTAACTCTGCACAGCATTGCACTGTAATAAAGTGAAACTGAGGGCCAGAGATCTGACTGTGACCCAACCACTGCCCATGTTATGATAAAAAAGTACCTTCACTCAGTGTGTGCTTGCTTAATTTGTGCTAGGGGCATCTGTGACCTTGTATCTTGAGGTCCCTTTGAAACTACCCCTGCTCCCATGCAGCAACAATTCCCAGATTAACAGGTGATGCCAGGATTAACAGGTTAGTGGAGAAAAATGCAAATAAGTTGAGGTTACATCTCTGTGCACTAACATCTCCCCTCACTAGAAACACTGAGGACAATAATCCACAGGTAAAATTACCAGTACCTGAAGGCAGATGGGAAGGATGGAGGCAGGATGTAAGGTGACGATGACAACAGAGAACAGCTGTTTTAATATTACAATGAATGGCATGGGGAGGGGACATACTTTCCCCCTAATGTAGGAGTGTAAGCTTTTCCCAGAGATCAGAGAGCACAGGTTTGGAACAGGTATTCCACTTTCATAACCTTCAGTCAACTTTTTCTGCCCCCCCCCCCACCAGTGTCTGTGTCTTTCTGGGCCTTCATCATCCTGTATTATCTAGCTTCTCACCCTTTCCCCCTTAATTTTAGCCCTGTTTGCAAATATTAGTGAATGCACATTCTGTCTGCATACAATGTAGATTTGATTTTTCTTTATACATGCATTGCATAATTCTTACCATATATTCAATGCACATCCGTCTGAATGTATGATTTAAATCCCATATTTATCCAGGTACTGCTCCCTAGTTTCATTTGAAAAATGAAAGCATGTTGGCTCTTTAACAAAGGATTGATATATATGAACATACAGGATATTCACGTTTACTGTAATACATGGAAAAGGCTTCTACTTTTGCTCTGGCCATATCTATGTTGTTCTGTACTGCTCTCTAGTCCATTAATTTTGCATCCAATACATTGGGTTCCCCCAGCTTTGTCACTCAGTATTGACCAATGCTTTTCCTTATTACAGTCCCCACCCCACATAGCTTTTATCCATGCAGATCCCCTGATCCCCAGCATATAACCTTTTTGGTGGTAAAAGGTACCCTTTCCTTGCTTTTTCAATAGCAGAAAAACTGGTTGCATCCAAGTCAGTGAGTTCTTACTGTTGCAGTAGACTCTTATATTATCCACTGTTGCCATAAAGCAGTTGACTGGGCAGTTCCTTTCTTCTTTCTTTGGACTGCGATGAAGTGGTTAGTATCGGACTAGGACTGGAGGGACCCAGGTTAAAAATTCTATTGAGCCATGAACCTTACTGAGTGATCTTGGACCAGATCCAAGTGGGCAGCTGTGTTGGTCTGAAGCAGTAGAACAAAGTAGGAGTCAAGTTGTAAGCTTTCGTGTGCTCTAAACACACTTCATCAGACAAAGAATCAGGTACAGTGAATCAGGTACAGTGAGCAGAGCTACATATAGCTGGTAGGCAGTGGTTTAGAATGCAAAATGGTACAAATTTAAGATCCAATGACAATAGTAAAATTAACAGCATAGTAAAATTAACAAATTGATCAAACCTTTGATCTGTTTAACATGAGCGTGAGAAACCAATAAAACAGTAACATGTCAACACATGAGAATGTCTGTTAATCACTCTATTGTTATAAGCAAGCCCGAGCCAAATTGAGGGCGTTCCTTTCTCAGAAGTTTTTTCCATCCAACTAATTTACCTTTTAACATGTAACATACATATAGTTTGCCATTAGAAGAAAAATACATTAAAATGTAGTGAAGATGGGTTTAGTATATGTAATGAAATAAACAGCCAATATCCCTATTTGAGTATATCAATACAGCTAAAAGAGAAATACATTGGATAGTGATGTTCTTGTCCACTTAATTTACTTTTTAGCATGTAAACATCATTCTAGTTTGCCATTCTCACATACCAGCTTTATGAAGCTTTGCTCACTGTACCTGATTCCTCGTCTGAGGAAGTATGCTTAGAGCACACAAAAGCTTACATCCTGAATAAAACTTGGTTGGTCTTAAAGGTACAACTTGATTCCTGCTTTGATCTTGGACCAGTCACTCTCTCCCAGCCCACACCTATTTATTTATTTAGAAAATGTTTATGCTATTCCAGAGGTATTCTTATTATTAAGTATCCAGAGGAAAACCATGTAAGCTACCCTGAATCCCTTGGAAGAAGAGCTGAATAAAAATACAATGGCTAATTTATTGGGTTTGTAGATACAGAAGTGATCATGGTGGAAGGAGGAATTCTGTAAATCCAGGTTTTGTATATGTACACATTCGATTCAGCTTTCTACTCAATCATGCCTAGTCCTCCTCTTTGTTATAGTCTTTATCACATATAGTCTTTGTCCATGCAGAATTCCTTGATCTCCCAGCATAGTCTTGTTGGTAGTCAAAGGAGTTTTCCTTCTCTCTATTCATCAGTAGAAAAGCTAAATGAATCCAACTGAGATTTTCCATCAGTAGAACCAAACTTTCCTCCGCCTGGATCATTACTTTCTACTCTGACAGAGAAGCAGTTTTTCCAAGCTCAGAGAGATCTTTTTCATTCCTGCTACCTAAGATCCTTTAAGAAAAGATGAGGAGATTGACTCTTCGAGACTGAAATTATACCCCTTACCACCCAAGCATGTGATCTGTTTTGAGCATTTGGCCTTCTCTGTTGAACTAGCTTAAAGAAATAGGACTGGGGAAGAAAGTCAGAGACTAAGAAACTGTCAGTGATTTCCTTCAAAGTAGCTTTCATTTTCTTAGACTTCAAGGAATGGGCTGCTTTACTTTTAAAATTCAGAATATTTTATTTTGCTTTCCTCAGTAACTTGACACAAATAATGGATTTCAGTGCAAACAAAAATGATGTCAATGAATACTAAACATTTCATAATCTTGCCAGATGCCAGTATGTCTTCATGTATATGTGTCTATATAAGTGTCACTTTGATTTTAATATTTATTATTGTTTAAGCTAAAGGGCTTTGTACTCTAGAGGATGGGGAAGGAATCCTGTAACAACTTATGTCTTCTCAACACTGCTGTAGCAGGTAATCTAAATCTAAGGTAGGCTTAAAACAGGGATGTCAGACATGTGTCCTGCAGGCCATATCTGCCCCCCCCCGGGCTCCTATCAGGCTTGCAAGCAACTGGCTGTCATCTGTTTCCTTCTCTCTCTTTTGCTTTCCTTCTGTGTCTCAACTTGCTTTGCCAGGCTCTCTCAATCGCACAGGATCTACAGAGCAAGAGAGCTTGCTTTGCCAGGCCCTCTGTTGCACAGCAGAGTTACAGAGCAAGATAGCTTGTTTGCCAGGCTTTCTCAGTCATACAGCAGAGCTACTGAGCCAAGCCATCCTTCTATTGGGTGAGGCTCCTCCCCCTTCTCATCCCCTTACTTTGCCCAGTTCCCTCAATTGCAGGGGAGAGATACAAATCACCTTTAAGACCAATAACATTTTATTAGGTATGAGATTTTTGCCGAGAGAGAGAGTGTATTTTGTTGGCTCATTATGCAGGGCTCTCCTAGGTGCAACTGGGTTTGCCTCCCCTTTATCACTGTATTCATGCCCTCATGATCTAGTCTTTCTCAGTAGGAAAGCATGTGAACTAAATGAGGAATAACAACAAGCCATTGAGGTGGATTAGGCTGAGAGTGCATGTCCATACCAAGTTCACCTAGTACATTTCCTTTGACTTTTCTTTCACATTTTCCTTTGATTTTCTTTGATTGGGAATTTTGAACTTAGACTTCATAGATAGTAGACTGATACATGTTTGTCTTTCTGTTCTTGCACTGCCTCTTAGGAATTGTAGTTATTTCTCTGGGGGAAACTATAGTTTTGTAGACAAACACATAGCTCTCAGTCTGTGTAATGGTGCCTTCATGTGTTCTTGACCTGCACACAAAGCAACTTATGTACAAAGCTCACAATGCCCAGTCATTTAATGTTTTCCCCTGCGACTCAAGCATTGACCATGAGATTTTTGTAATGAATGTCAGTAAATCAAAAGAAGGTTTGCAATTTACAGATACACACCTGAACAGCATACTCAAGATTGCTACAGCACAGACATTGTCTCCAGATTTTGATGCAGTAATTCAGAGCAAGAGCTGTCAGTTATAACCAAAATATTGCAAATGTTTTAAGCATGTTTTAAGTTTTAAAACATCTTTAATTGTGTTTGTGTCCTTTATAAAGTTTACATCTCTGCTACCTGGCATTACATTTTATGACACACATGGCTTGGACCAATGAGATCTCATTTATGTTAGATCTGGCCCTCATAACAAATGAGTTGGACACTCCTGTTTTAGTGCGTTTAACCACCTGCTGTATCTGTAGGATAAGAGTTCAATGCAATAGGGTACTTTGAATTTTACAAGCCTACCCCAGCTTTTATAGCTCTGAAATACAATCACATCTTTGCTAAGTTTATTATGAGTACTGTAATGTGCTAAAGGTTAAAAATCAAAGCCCCCCCCCAAACAAAAAAAATCAATCAACATTGAAATGTCAACTCTTTAGTTATGGCAGTACACCAGCATGCAAACACTGGTCTAATATTGATTTCCCTGGCTGCACATTTGTATTGTGACATTTAGCTACAACATTAGCAAAATGGTTGTTTCTTGATCAGGTGTTTGAGTTCTCAATGTGACCTATTTGAAATCAGATGTGAATTAATGCACAGAAGTATACATTTTACATATTACTGTAGAGCATGTATTCGGTTGTGTGTTTTTGGAGGTAGGGGAGCTGAGATAATAGCATTTTTCTATGGCTGAAATTATTCTTCAGACTGTGGACTTTCCAAAATTAGTTGAGTTTTTTAAAAATAGAATCATAGAGTTGGAAGGGAGCTCCATGGTCATCTAGTGCAAGCATGTTTAGAGTCTCAAGAAAAGTTTCAATGTTCTCTTCTTTTTATAAAACGTATTACTTTCTAGTGTCCTCTTCTAATCTGAGGAATAAGTAAAGACCCTTTCTTCTCCTGTAAGGGGAAGAGCCAGAAGTTTTCAAAATCAATAGCTATTGTGTAAGTTACCTTTTTTTTAAAAAAAAATGTTGGTGATTAGGCAAGCTTGGACTGGATTTCTGTGTTCCTTTCTTCTCAGAAAATACTTGCCTTGCTCCACTTTGAACAGTAGTCCATGCTCTTGGGATCTTCCACACTTAGCTATGTCACACTGCTTTTTCTATTGAGTATCTCCCCAATGAATGGATGATAGAAGGTCTCTTTTTTAATAAAAGGATTAAAGAAGATTCTTTGTAAACTTTTAATATTCAGTGGCGGTAGCTCCTAAAAAAATTACAGGCTTGGGGAACCCTTCAGCTTCCTGTACATGGCTTAGGGATGTAGGAGCTGTAGCTAGTAGGAACTTCTGGTGCCCTGACTCATCCTGGCCAAAATACTTTGTTTGCTGATGGATGTGTCTGTAAATATGAATCTTCTTCAACCATTTTCTAAAGCAGGAGCTATAAATGTGTGATTTTAAAGCATGCAAGGGGCACATAGTTATAGAATGGTGAGCCTTCCAGGCTCCTGAAATGTTCTTCCTTATAGTTGGATACCTGAAATTGGCATAGTAGGGAGAAAAAGACCCTGGGGGATTGACTGTAGAGAGGAGGGATGAATGTGAGGCAGGGGGGAAGGTTCAGTATCCCTTGGATGTTGTGCCCTTTTTGGCACTTTAAATCTTTTCACCACCATTTACTTTGTGATTAGGACATACTGATGTCTAAAGATGGCAGTCTACCAGTCTCTGGTGTAGTATCAGTACAGCACTCAATTTACTATACTGTTATGCAGCAGATATGACACATAACTTTTCCAGATCATCTCTGATTTGAATTCATTCTCCCTCTGAAGTGTCTCAGCAATTTCTTTAAGCAGACTTATACAGTGATGGGATGCTTTGCAAATTCTAGGCAGCGTCCAAGGTCACAGTGTTTCACTGAAACCAGACAGCAGTAAGAGCAACATACTGTAAGACAGCTGTGGTGCTTCACTAAATATGAGCCACATCTGAATTAGTTCACTGAGGCTTTACTAATCTGGGAAACATCTACATAAAATGTGCTAAATTGCTATCCATCCCCCCTTCCAGTATTACACAAAGCTCATGAATAGATTTCTTTTCAGTTGCCCCTACTCCAGTCCCTGTAACATGAGGATCCTCAAGTGCCATCAAGGATTCCTCAGGGAGTTCTCTACTTATTTCTATCTAGGGACTTTCTCTGCATTATCTGCTGGACCAGCTTCTGTTTATGAGCTCAAACACAGGTAACATAGAGATGTAGACAAAGGGTATAAAACAGATGAGAGATGTAAGTTAAACTTCAGGTCAATGGCAGCAAGGCAGGCACTCAAAATGACTCCAGTCCACTGATAGTCTTGTATAGGATACAATTATCAATAGGAGTGAGAGTCACTCTTTAAATAATAGCATGCATATCGATTGACTGCTGATTACAGTTCCATAGCAGAACAGATAAGCACAGGGAACAAATACACACAAAAATAAACAACACTAGGAAAACATTAAAAAAACATATGAGAAGTGTTGGCTATGTTATTAGAGACAGCTTATTAAAAATAGTGGTTATTGAATCATAGATAATAATTATGGTGGTGGCCAAATAGAGCTGATACGTGCACTCAACAAACCATTGGCCCATCATGCATTGGTCACAATCTCTGGTCTCCCATTGGCTGACTCCACTTTCCCCTGCTCACTGCTGGCCTGAGAATGTTCAAGCAAACCACCAAAAAGCTACTGTTACCTCAGGGACGCCACAAGACACATCTCCTTCACTTCTCCATGTCCTCTCGACAGAGGGAATTACACTCTGCTCAGTGTTGGATGGAAAGCCAGACACAACACAGATGCTGAAACCTGCCACTGCCACTTTCATGTAGCCCCCAAAGCACACTGACAGGGCACACAAGGCTGCTGAGACAAGGCCACCACAGGTGCTCTCCCTCACCTTCCAGGACACTGCCTTCAGAGCCCAGTACGGCTGCTCTCCCTCCACATCCCAAGAACTCCTTAACCACCAGGGAGCTGTCACTAACTTGGGTCCTCCGAAGTCCAACAACGCCACCATCGCCGCCACTCTCCTTCACCCTCCGATAGGCCATGGGAGATGTTGCTGCTGCTTTAATGCAGCCTCCCAAAGGGCCTCAGATCCCCCGCCGCCACAGACCTCTGCCCACTCCAGTCCCTGTAACATGAGGATCCTCAAGTGCCATCAAGGATTCCTCAGGGAGTTCTCTGCATATTGCCATCTAGGGACTTTCTCTGCATTATCTGCTGGACCAGCTTCTGGCCTCAAGAGCCAACCTGGCTTCAAGAGCCAGTGGCCTCAAGAGCCAACCTGGCAGTAGCCACTGGCCCCAGTGCTCTCCTGCAGCCTCTCAAGCCCTCCCACCCGGCCTGGGAGTCAACACTGCTCATAGAGCTCTCCTGCACCCTCTCGAGACCTAACAGAGCATTTGGGAGATGTGGCAAAGTTCCTGTAGTAACCCAAGCCCTCCCAAGGGGCCTGGGAGATACTGCCACTGCCGTCACTCTCTCCCTCCCCAGCCCTGTGAGAGAGCCTGCAAGTCAATGCTGACTCAAGTGCTTTCTCACAAGCCCTACAAGAGGGGCTAATACAGTAATTTTATTACGGTTTGTAATCAGTCCATGTCGGAGAGGGGCTAGAGGATGACAATGCTCTCTCCCCACAACCCAAGGCCTTCTAATGGGCCCACAGTAAGAAAATGCAGCCAGAAAATGGTGCAGACTCTACACTGGCTGTCAACAACAACAACTTTTATTTGTATCCCGCCCTCCCCGCCGGAGCAGGCTCAGGGCGGCTAACATTTCATACATCAATTATACAATCATTAAAACTACTACATTAACAGTGTAATTAAAATTCTAGTTAAAATTCTAAAATTAATAAAAATTAATAACATATATACTGGTGCTATGATTACGTTTATGTTTATGATGGCGAGTTCTTTAGCAGTTTCCCCCTTATTCGGTGAAGGCCAACCGGAAGAGGGTAGTCTTGTAAGCCCTGCGGAACTGTTCAAGGTCCCGCAGGGCCCGCATTTCCTCTGGAAGTTGGTTCCACAGGCGTGGAGCCATAGTAGAGAAAGCTCGGTTGCAGGTGCTTTGCAACTTCACCTCTTTCGGCCCGGGGATGTTCAGCAGGTTTTTCCCAGCTGACCTCAGTGCTCTCTGGGGTTCATACGGGGAGAGACGGTCCCTAAGGTAGGCAGGTCCTCGACCATATAGGGCTTTAAAGGTGATAACCAGCACTTTGTAACGAATCCGGTATACAACTGGCAGCCAGTGCAATTCGCGCAGCCCAGGCTGTATGTGGCCCCACATTGGGAGCCCCGACAGCAATCTAGCCGCCGTGTTCTGCACTAGCTGCAGCTTCCGGATTCGGTACAGAGGCAGCCCCATGTAGAGGGCATTACAGTAGTCAAGTCTCGAGGTGACCGTTGCATGAATCACCATTGCCAGATCTTGACGCTCTAGGAAGGGAGCCAGCTGCATTGCCCGCCTCAGGTGGAAAAAGGCTGACTTGGCAGTGGCTGCAATCTGGGCCTCCATTGATAGTGAAGGCTCCAGTAACACTCACAGGCTCCTGACCCGCCACGCCGCTTTCAGCGGCGCTCCGTCGAAGACCGGGAGAGGTATTTCTCTTCCCCGGGCGCCCCGATCTAGGCAAAGGACTTCTGTCTTCGCTGGATTCAATTTCAGTCCACTCTGCCTTAACCAAGTTGCCATAGCCTGCAGAGCCCGGTCTAAATTCTCTGGGACGCAGTCAGGCCGGCCATCCATTAGTAGATAGAGCTGGGTGTCATCCGCATATTGGTGGCACCCAAGCCCGTAACTCCTGGAAATCTGGGCAAGGGGGCGCATATAGATGTTAAATAACGTCGGTGAGAGAACTGCTCCCTGAGGTACACCACAATCTAGTGTGCGTCTCTGGGACAGCTCGCCTCCGATTGCCACCCTTTGTCCCCGATCTTCAAGGAAGGAGGAGAGCCATTGTAGGGCTGACCCCCTAACCCCCACACCTGTCAGGCAGGTGATGGTTGTGTGGGGGAGGGGGCTCATGCCACATGCAGGGGGAATGCTGGGTTGGTAGGGAAAGCTGCCATGGACTGGGTGGTGACACAGTGATGGAGGAATACCAATGGTGCCGGGCAAATTGTAATGGTGGGGGGGTTGGCAGATTCTCAAAGCTGGGAGGGGAATTGGAGAGTGTTGGGTGGCCTGGGAATGCTACATGGGAGTGGAGGGGGTAGCCTCCATCCTGTACACTTTCTCTCATTCTTAGCCCCCCCTCTTTTCCCTCTTTCCTCTGTGCATTCTTCAACCACAGCATCTTTCTAGCTCCTGTTGTGTTTCTTGTTATAATGGGCATTATTTCTAGTAGAAGAATAAGTCCCCTGATATCACCTTTAATATTAGAAGAAAAACAATGACTTTATAACATATCAAGACATGGTTGATACAAATGGGAAAATGAAATCCTGGCAAGCAATTAAGAAAGAAGGGGAAAAGATACAATGATTAACGTATCTTTAACTTTCATTGAGACTTAATGAAGATAAACATTGAGAAAGAGACACGCTTAATTTGAAAAAATATTGAACAAAAAAGATCACCTTTTAGGACATATCTACAAACTCCTTATGCAATACGATACAGAAACAGAACAAGTCAAGACATGTATGGTTGCAAAATGTTGCAAAGGAGATTTTATTTGGAAAAGCTATGGACAAAAGGTATAAAATTTACAGTGAGTCAAACACTTAGAGAAAATTGGTATAAAATGTTTTATCTCTGGCACATTACTCCAAAAGACGTTGAGGGATAGCATTATGTTGGAAGTGTAAAGGATTATGTTGGAAGTGTAAAGGATTATGTTGGAAGTGTAAAGAAACAGACAGTACCTTTTTCCATATGTGGTGGCCTTGTAAAAAAACCCTAGTCAATATTGGATGGAAATACATACTGAAATTAATAAAATTTTGAATATTAAATTTGCTATATCACAAGAGACAATCCTATTAGGAATTCTACCAATGAGGGTGGATGGAACATTGCATGATGAACTATTGCTCAGATATATGTTAACTGCAGCAAGAGTAATATTTGCAATTAAGTGGAAAATTGAGGGTTGTCCAGCTCTTGAGAACTGGATGGATAAGATGCGTACATATGTAGCTACGACAAAACTAACAAGCTACATCAACTAAAAATCGAAAGATGAATTTGATAATAAATGGCAGATCTTCTATGATTATTATAATTGATCATTGTAGCTACACAATTGAATACATTAAGACATACTGAATGATTTAACCGTCTATGATAATACTGAATGACATTATATACTAAGGGTATAGTCTGTTTTATATTACAACTGTTGAATAAAAATTCTATTAAAATTTCCAAGAGTTTATTTATCATATACTATATAATAGACAAGATAGATAAGCTAAGAGAAAAATAATAATATAGTATGAAAAAACGTAGAATATATTGAATAGGCTGTTATACTGATCTTTTAAATCATTGTTATATATATCTTCATGATATACTCTTATGCTATTATGCTATATATGTATTGTATCATGTATCTGCTAAGCTATAATGCCATACATTCTTTTTTACACACATACTTTGGTCAAGAAATGTGCTTAGTATCTATTAAATTGCCCTTATATTGTTTCATTTTTTCCCTTTATTCCTTTTTTTCCTGTATCCCCTTAAAAATTATATTAAATTTTTAAAAAGATAACAAAAGCTGTAGTAAATTGAATTCTCCAGGGTCTAACACATCTGCTAGTCTCACTGAGAAAAGAGGTCTGGTGTGTATCTGCTGTGGCCTCTTGTGTGTTAAAATTTCTACAAAAAAGAGGCATGGAGCCACAAAGATACTTCTAAAAGCTCCCAACCCTTAGGCTGTATTTATAGGGGAAAATGCATTTATTAATACCAGGACTCTAAATTCATATGGGAAGTGGAGAAAGTTTCTCCCTGAAAGTAAACTATATCCCTCAAAACAAAGAGACATAGGGATGATTGTGAAACAACTAAGTAATCAGAATGGGGGAATTAGCCTTCCTGAGCTTCCTGGCTGTTTTGATAGATGGTGGTCACAAAATTATATATTCCCAAAGAGTGACAAAAGCAGAAGAACTTGATGATGATGAAGGAAAAGAAGTAATAAGCTGTGAATCTACATTCTTAGGTTGACAACCTGAGACAAGACTTCCTGTAGAAGCCAGATCAAAATTGGTGAAGAGATGAAAGAGCACTCAAAACTAACCAGCCTTGGCTACAATTCTATTAGGGTGGCAAGGAATGATCAGAAATAATTGAATTGTTTGTGTATGGTATAAGATCATATGTAGGTGTGGGGATTATCTTTATCTTGGGGATTAATTGTGACAAATCCCTCCAGTGGATTTTAAAGTAATGTGACTCAGTCTTTATTTAGATGGATGTATTAATGTGAATTATTGTGAGGAATGATGAATTCTTTGTAATGATGAATTCTTTGTAAATGTGACTGAGGAACAGAAGGGGCAGTATTACAAAAGAACAACTAGATTTGTTTATTTACTTTCTTAGCTAGGCTTTAACACTCATGTTTGAAACAGCTGTTTGATTATTACTGCTACATCATAGCTCCATAGCATCTGACTGAGGCAAACCATTTTTTGTTAGAGAATTAGTATTGCAAATGGGCTTAAATACGAGGCAACCAAAATCCCTTCAGAGCTTAAATTCCCTTTCAACCTTGTCTGGCAACTGTTTCAGTCAACCAATATTTGACAGTTTCGTTCTTAAAATCAGCCAGAACCCACAGTCTCAGCAATGTAGGGATCTCCAGTCTGGTTCCCTCAGAAGATAGATTCTTGATTAAGATCACTTATCCTCAGTAAGCATAATCAAAGTAACTTAGTAACAATAATCAAAGTGTGCTCTACCTGAGACAGACTTCCAAAACCCACTAATTATCTCAGCAGTCAGAACCGTTCTATCTTAGGGTGTAGTCAGATGACCACTTTGCTCCATTGTCATTGTGTCTCCCCAATGGATTTAATTTATATTGTACCAATATGCTGCATTTTTGCCTTTCTTCAGTACAAAATATACAATAACACATGGAAACATCCCTTGTGAAGGCTTGTTCTTTGCTTTCCTGGTTATTAATCAAATGTTATTAAGTCTGCCCAAAAGCATGAAATGGTTACACTGAAAACCAATCAATCAAATGTATGTCCCAAAGCTTTTTTGGGGGGGTTGGGAGGGGGGGTTATAACTAGTAGAAATTCCTAGCAGAAATGCAGTTATGCATAAATCCATCTCCTAAGCATTAGCACCTCTTATATCACTTTGTAATTGCAGCCCATAGTAATTTTAAGAACTGAACGGTAAAACAGTTGTGTTTAAATCTGTAAAGACATTTGCTGGGCCAGTTTTTTGAGTATTTTGTTCTTATAAGAACTGGAGATTGGTTAGATCTTTCAGCTTTTATAAGCTGTTAGGGTTGAATCCAGAAGTATTTTCTACCAGTGGGAAAGTGAGGCAGTTTTCATCAATCCCTTCCTTCCATTGCTCTCACCATGTTCCTGAGGACTTTCTGTATTGCATGAGCAGTATTTCAGAAAGTTTGGGAAGAGAGGAAACTGGTGTATTGCTGAACACTGGAAATCCACCTTTGGAGTCAGCCCCTTTTCTCACCTTGTTCTCTAAATATACTGGAAATGCTGAGGTTTGTACCTGGGACCTTCTGCATGCCATGAGATGCTCTGCTTAATGATTTGGCTCCCCTCCCTTCCCCAGTACTTTCAACTAGTGGATTGTGGGTAGCAGGGTTAAGAAAAAAACTGTACCTCAGACATTGACAAGCCACTGCCAGAAGATGAATGAGGTGGACCTGACTTGGTATAAAGTAGCCTTATGGTGTTCAGATATCATATGTTGTTGTTTTACTACTACTGTAAGACAGTTTGGCTTCTGTGGTTTCTGTAGAGTGCCTATTAGGTTAGCCCTTCAAATCAAGGGATAAGTTTTTAGATACCTGATCTAGAAGAAGAAGAGATTGGATTTACACCCCACCCTTCACTACCCAAAGGAGTCTCAGAGTGGCTTATAATCTTCTTTCCCTCCCTCTCCCCACAACAGACATCCTGTAAGGTAGGTGGAGCTGGATGAGCTCTACCAGAAACTGCTCTTGAGAAAAACAGCTCTTTGAGAACTTGTGACTGACTCAAGGTCACATCAGCAGGTGCATGTGGAAGAGAAGGGAATCAAACCTAGTTCTCCCAGATAAGAGTCTGTGCACTTAACTACTACACCAAAATGGCTCTCTAGACAGTGAGGTAGACCAATGTTATAATGGTTACCCTGCTTACCCTTTTCTTTTTCTTGGCTGAACAGGCTCTTTTCTTGTACTTCGTTTCTCTGTCTGTCCCATACAGTTGTTTAAAGGTGTATAGATATGTGCTGACCCAGCCTAGGGAACTGAGAAACCAACAAATCATTTGTATATGTCTGATAATGGTAAATGGAGAGGCTCATGTTAATTCAAACAAACTTCTGTACTTCACTTCTATGGGGAAATGGTCAGGTAGGTATCAGATTTAAACTTGGCAGGTGAACAGGAATGAGGAAACTTCGTATAACTAGATACAACAGATAACTTGTTATTAAAATGTAGCTGTTTTGTTTTATGGACTGGTCTTTAAAGCTATAGAGCAGGATCTCTTGGCAGTAACTGCTCTAATAAACGGGCATAAGCTTCTTTGTCTTAGAATTACTTAAGTTTGTGAAGACAGGAACAAACGCAGACACATGGGTTCCAGTTTTCTTTCGTTACCACTTGACAGGGATCATCTCCTTTTACTAGGACCTATTTCCATCAGGGAAGTACTGCTAATCCTGCTTCCTGTATTTCAGGATCCCCCTTGATCCTTTCACCCAGCTTAACTGAACTGTTTTATTTCCCACTCTTAACTGGCACTCTCAACTGTAGAATTCATTTTGAATCCCCTGCCACTCAAGGTTCTCAGACTGGGTTAAAGCATTAACCATTCACTGTCAGTTACAAATGTGAATAGAGATTCTCTCACTTTTCTGAAGCAGGACTGAATTAAAATTTCCTCCTTTCCCCTTTTTTCCCTATACTATTTTGTAGGATAAAATGTACAAGAAGAAACTTGTCTTCTGATGAACTAGTTGAGAAGTTATTTACATAGAATTTGAGTACTCTTAAGTATTTTGTGCAAGTTTTTGGCATAACCTTTATAACAGTCCTGTGAGGAAGGTTTTTATATTATTCCTGTACTTCATGTGGAAGGCAGAGGCTGAAAATGGCTTGCTTTAGCTACTTACTATAAGTTCATGATAGAAAACAGGCTTGAATCAGGACATCTGACTTGTAGCTTGGTCTTAGCCACCATGCTCTACCAGCATGGTAATTTGAGAAAAGGGCTCTGAAAATCCTTTCTGACAGGAATATTTTCATAAGGCTGAAGTTATTGAGAGTTGGCATAGGTGAGCCTTATGTGGGAACAATTATTAGGAGTTGGTTTGGCATGGGAATAGATTAGATCTTGTTACCAATAGAAGGAAGGTAGTTAAAATGGAACAGTGAATGAATTCAGGGCTGGGGGAGAAATTAATAGAAATACATACACATCTGTGGGTGTATCCTATATATTATAAAACCCTTGTGTGCTGGCATTTTCTGGCTTTGTTGACTGTGGTGCATACCACATCAGACATTGGCAGATCAGCTGCCACTCAATTGTACTTATCTCCTATTGGTTGAGTCCGCTCCACTCTCCTGCCTGCTGGGCCACTGGGGAAGCTGTTAGGCAGTGGCTGTGGCTATACATCCAAGCATACTTTTGTCAGTAAAAAGCAATCAAACTTGGTTTTGTCAGTAACAGGTATGGGGGGCAGCCCTTTCTAGGCCTGTTTTGGTCTTTGAGGGAGATCTCATTGGGCCCAGTCCTGACTACAGTTGCCAGCTCCAGGTAGGTGGGAAATTCCTGGAGATTTTGTGGTGGAGTCTAAGGAAGCCACAGTTTGGGGAGGAGAGATCCCTCTGCTGTATATAATGCCATAGAATCCACCCTCCAAAGCAATTATTTTCTCCAGGGAAGACAGATCTGTTGTCTGGAGTTCAGTTGTAATAACAGGAGATCTTCAGGGTCCACCTGGAGGTTGCCTACCATAGGCCTGGCAGCTGAACTCAGGGGGTCCGATAAAGGTAAGTTGATAGTTGGCTGGAAAAGAAGCAGAGTTGCCAACTCCAGGTTGGGAAATTCCTGGAGATTTCAGGAGGGGAGCCTGGAGAGGGTGAGGTTAGAGGAGGGGTGGGACCTCAGACAGGTACAATGCTGTACTCTCCACCCTCCAAATCAGCCATTTCTGCCTGGAGAACCATTTTTGCCAATCTTCAGGTGAGGGCTGGAGATCACTCAGAGTTACAGCTGCTCTCCAGATGGCAGAAATCATTTCCCCTTGAGAAAATGGCTGCTTTGCAAGATCGGCTATGTGTCATTATACCCTGCTGAGGAGGCTTCCCTTCTGCTTTGGTCCGCACTGTGGAGAAAGACTGTACTTTTCCTAGGTTGAGGCTGCAGGGAGGGGGGAGGAGATGGAAGGCTGAAGTCAGATCATTCTTCTACAGAAAATGGCTTCCTTAAGGCGCATACACTGTGGTATACCATAAGACAACCATGCCAGAGCAAAAAACATCAAACAGATCACACTACAAGCACACGCTGATACTAAATGCTGCAGGGCTGAATATGACAGGAAAAGGTGATAACAATGCACTACACACAAAAGGAATGCTCAGTTTCAGTGTCTGTGTGACTACCCCCCCCCCCCAAATAATTATTCTTTCTTCTCTCCATTCCGGGCCTGTTTTAGGGCTTTGAGCCACCACAGACACAGGGGCACACACATTCACGCAGGGTGGAGTGGGAAGTCAGCATCTGTTTCAGCTGCAGGGTGGGTGCGAAGACATTGAGGGTGGTGGGAAGTGAATGCCTTCACTTGGGTGGGAAGTAGACATGTGAAGGCTCGTTGTAGTCTTCTCTGTGTGTGTGTATACGTGCACACAAATACATACTATAGTGGGTGCAATGAATAGTGAAATGAAGATGTCTAAGAGATCTAGAAACAAAGAGTCTTTCTTTGATGGAAGACTCATTTAGCAGCAGAGTATTTAGATTCAACTGTAAGCAGGTGTGTACCAAGAATGAAAATATTGAAGATTTCATTACATCTGAGCAAGCTGTATTTCCCCCCCCCCCTTTAGCTAACAGCACGATCGTTGCCTGTTGTACAAGCTGATGAGAGACTCCAACCTCTACTCAGTCACCTCAGGTAACATAAATTATCCATGTTTTCCTAGATTATTTCTCTCTCCTAGATGAAACATGCAACAAATGAACTTTCAATGATGCTCTGTTGAGTAGAAGCTGGTATTCTTAAATCTCTCCTTCATATTTCTGGATAACCTAGTGCAGTGGTGGCAAACCTACGGCACTGGTGCCAGCGGTGGCACTCGGAGCCCTCTCTGTGGGCACATATGCTTCCTCGACACCCCCCCCCCCCCCAATGCACACTTTGCAGTTATATCTCATTGAAGTTCCTCCTCTCCCCAAACTCAGGCTCCTTCCCCCAAATCTCCAGGTATTTCCCAAACCTGGCAACCCTAACTGGGCCTCCTTCAGAGAGACAACAGAGCACTCCAACCTTTTTGAGCTCGTGGGCACCTTTGGAATTCTGATGGGGGGGAGGTGCAACCACAATGCAGCCCCAAAGCACAACAAACAGAGGAAAATTCCTTGCAGGTGTTTCTGCAGTTTTAGGGAGGGGGTTAGATGAGACCCACTAGGGCAGGGGTGGCCAAGCTTGCTTAACATAAGAGTCACATAGAATAAATGTCAGTTGTGTGAGAGCCACCAGACACGAACGTCAGATGTTTGAGAGAAGAAAGGAAGGAAAATAGATGGGGAGGGAAAGAGAGAGAGAGATGGAAAGAAAGCAACTTGAACTTTAAATGCATTCTCCAAGTCACTGGCTTGCTTGGCTTGAAGAAGTGGTTTAAAGAGACAAATGCCTTCTCTGGTGGGGGCTTCAAGAGCCACACAATGTATGTGAAAGAGCCACATGTGGCTCCCGAGCCACAGTTTGGCCACCCCTGCACTAGAGAGATGGGTATAAGGCAGCTTCACATTTTCATGTGGCCAAGACCTGGTTGCATTTCATATTTCAAAACTGTTGTGGCATGTTTTTTTAAAGGGATGTGGGTTTATTACAGGAATGTTGGATTCCACTAATCTGGCAGAAACAGCAGCTGGGATCTCCTCTGGTTTAGGAGTGGAAAGGGAGGAACTGCAGGTTTCCTTGCTTTCAAATACGATGCTTCTGATAGCAGTATCTGAGCAGAGCTCTTTCAAGCTACAGGAACCATAAGGCAGATTGTTGATAAGCTGTTTTTGAACTGTTGCACTGCTGTTTTGGTTTTCCAGAGCATCCCTGACAAGTCTTTGTCCAGCTGCTGCTTAAAGACTGCCAGTGAGGGGGTCGATTGCACTGTTGAACAGCTCTTACTGTTAAAAAGTTTTTCCTATGCCAGTCCTCTCCTCTGCTGCCAGCAGGAACAGCTCCCTGCCCTCCTCTAAGTTGCAGCCCTTCTAATTCTTTAAAAGAGCAATTATGTCCCCCCCCCCTCAATCTCCTCTTCTCCAGACTGAATATCCCCAAGTCCCTTAGCCTTTCCTCATTGGGCTTGCTCTCCATGGTTACTCGGAAGTAATCTACAGTGAGCACTGTGACACCTACTCTCTACACATGCACAGGATTGCAGTTTTAGTTAAAGAAAGAAGAAGATATTGGACTTATATCCTACCCTTCACTCTGAATCTCAGGGTCTCAGAGCAGCTCACAAGCTCCTTTATCTTCCTCCCCCACAACAGACACCCTGTGAGGTAGGTGGGGCTGAGAGAAGCTCTCCCAGAAGCTGCCCTTTCAAGGACAGCTTTGATAGCTATGGCTGACCCAAGGCCATTCCAGCAGCTGAAAGTGGAGGAGTGGGGAATCAAACCCTGTTCTCCCAGATAAGAGTCCACACACTTAACCTCTACACCAGGGGTTAGAGGCCAATGGCTGGGGCTGATGGGAGTTGTAGGCAAAAAACATCTGGAGAGTTACCGTTGGCCACCCCTGCTCTACACCAAACTGGCCCTCCTTTCTCACATCAGACTTCCTAGTTAATACAATTCAGACTATCCCTGAAGTTTCCAAGGGTAGCCGTGTTGGTCCATAGTACAACAACTAGATTTGAGCCCAGGAGTACCTTAGAGACCAACAAGATTTGGAGGAGGCACAAGCTTTCCAGCATTAGAGCTCCCTCAATTAGATAAAAGGAGCTTTGACTCTCAAAAATCGTGTCCTCTAAGGTGCTGCTGGACTCAGACTTAGCCATATAAATCAGTGGACTCCTTTCATCAACTTAATTTAT
Organism: Heteronotia binoei; assembly: GCF_032191835.1. Classification (NCBI taxonomy): domain Eukaryota; kingdom Metazoa; phylum Chordata; class Lepidosauria; order Squamata; family Gekkonidae; genus Heteronotia; species Heteronotia binoei. Next base: position 191,649 of record NW_026800150.1, read on the forward strand.
TAACTAACATCATGTATCCCCTGCCTTCCTTCCCCAAAAGGACACTGAAGTGGTTTGACACACTCTTCCCTTCTCTTTTATCCTCACAACGAACCTATGAGATGGGTTAACTCAGAGTATATTCCTGGTCCAAGGTTTCCCAGCAAGCTTCCAGGGCAGAGTGGGCATATGAATCAGGACCTCCCAGATCTGATTTGGACACCCTAACTACCAGCTCCTACTAAACACACTATATTTTAATGTATTCTTTTTTCCTAATGGCAAACTAGAATGTTTATAATGTATGTTACATGTTCAAAAGTAAATTAGGTGGACAGGAGCACCTCTGGGAAAGGCATGTTCTCAGTTTAACCCAGACCTGCAAGCAACAGAGCAATGAACAGCCTCCATATATTGCCTAATGACACTCTCACCATCATTCTCCCATTCTGACATGTTACTGTTTTGTTGGTTTCCTAAACAAATGCTATCCAGACCAAATGTTCTTTCAGTTTGTTAATTTCACTATGAGTTGTTTTTTCTAAACCTAAAACCTCAGTATTCAGGTTAAATTGCCGTGTTGGCACTTTGCGATAAATAAGTGGGTTTTGGGTTGCAGTTTGGGCACTTGGTCTCTAAAAGGTGCGCCATCACTGACCTAGTGTAACCCAGCAGAAACTTGGCTATTTATTCTCCTGGCTTCACAATTTATCTATTAGCTGCAATCCCCTTTTGTGTCCTGACCCACAGTTTAAGAACCACTGGTTTAATAACAGCCAGAAAAGCTTTCTTAGTGATATGTAGCTATGCAATCTTGTGATATGGCTTGAGAGTCCACTCATTTTTTTCACAGAAAAATATAAAAAATGCATAGGCTAAGCCTAAACCCTTGCACATGCCTAAAGTTTATATTTTAATGTTTGTTGAACTGAATTCTTGGTTTTTGAGAAGAAATAGAGTTGGAAGGGACCTCCAGAATCATCTAGTCTAACCAAACTGAGGAGGCTCAGTTCTTTTAATCCATACAATATAATAATTTACCTTTTGGATCACAGTTTTGTATTCATGGACAATTTAAGGACATTTATCAGAGATTAACTTTAAATTTAGTGTGATATTTGTGTGTCAGCTTGAATATTTGGGAACAACAGGAATATTTTTTGTAAAATGAGCTTGTCACAGGAAGTATTTTCCAATACTGTCAATATCTGTCAACACATCAGAATTCCTGCTCATATAATAATTGGCTTATATTTAGAAAATCGTTTGTCAGTTGTGGGGCAAACAGGGCATTGCTTTTTTTAAAATTCATGTAGAATATTTTTCTTTGCTCAGAATCTATTTAAAGCCACAGTTGATTATTTTATTGCATATTCACTTGGGTTGTCTGCTCAGAATGCTCTGTAATACTTTGGTATGAATGTCACCATTGTGTAATAAATTCAAAAGAAAATCCACCCAATAGGTTCTATAATACTATTAAAAAAACCCAGCCTTGAAATTTAGGACACAAAGTTTAGAAATACTTCCTTAAGGCAATCACATGGAAAATATTAGATCTCAAATATTTTATTCTTGCTTTGAAAATTATTGTAGATGTTAGTGTTTAATTCTGAGCCCACTTTCTTGGAAATATCAAGGTATCACTGTTGGCTTTCTAAAAGAGTTTGTGTTGAAATTATTCTGGTTTCAGGTTTCTCATTTATTTTTGTCAAATTGTCATGTTGAATATTATTTCTGTTCAATGTCTTTCTAATATTAACTATAGTTTTGGATAGTTTTACATGGATAACAGGAAAATTACTTATCTGAATCTGTGAAAACTTTAAATAATTTTCTTCTTCCCCCATGCTACAGTCATGCATATGTTGGTCCAGATTACAACATTCAAAAAAATACTGGGAAAATTTCATTAGAACAAATTGATGCTGTAAGTATTTACGCCTCTGTACCGTACTCAGTTTCTGTGACTGTGTGAAGAAACAGGGTTCCATATAGTAGTAGCAAATACGTTACTATTTTATTATGTTGTCAAAGCTGTAACATTCAAAGTGCATAGTAGAATTTTTTTAAAAGGGGGGTATAGATGTGAGGAGGGGATTGAATTAATAGATTTTCATTAAAATCACTTTCTAAAAAGATGTATTGTTTGAATGGATAGTGTATGACAGGTGCATTTTAGAGCATGTTTCAAAGCACTTAAACTTTATAGCAGTAATTTTTATAACAAAATGGGGATAGCTATGTTGGCCTGTTATAACATAGATGTAATTATTAGTAGGTCATTTATTATATTAGTTCTTAATGATTTGTTATATTATTATCTTAACATAGGTTATAGTTGGAGCAGTATTTAGTTAAACTGGCAGCTTGTATGTAAGAAATGCAAGTAAGTAATTAATGGGGAAATGAACTTAAATACACGCCAGAGATCATCAGTGCCATCACTCTAGAACACACTTTATTTTTAATGTAGCTGTTCCCAGTCAAAATAAATGCTTTAAACCCAGGAGTAAACATACCAATTCATGCTTTGGCTGGGAATAATAAAGATAATTTCTCATTTATTAAAACAACTTATGTGTTACAAGGATAGATGTATCTGATAAGTATTAGACATAGCACATTCCACTTCTAATGTAAATTTAATCCGTACATCCTATAGACTTTGCATACACTATTTTTCATCATGATCTTTCCTAATGGTTTTAATTAGTGATCACAATCAGCCTGTAAGTTACAGTAGTCGATACATCTTTAATACCAGTTTTCTTGTTACAGCTTTCAGTTAAATCATTTCCTCTCTGCATGCGTCAGTTGCACAAGGCTCTGCGTGATAATCATCATCTCCGTCATGGAGGCCGTATGCAATATGGTTTGTTTCTTAAGGGAATTGGTTTGACACTAGAACAAGCTCTGCAGTTTTGGAAATCTGAGTTCATCAAAGGAAAAGTGGATGCAGACAAGGTAGGTTAGACAACTTAAATATTAGAAACGTAACTCAGGGTTTTGCTTGGGAAACTTATCTCACTTACGATCTTCGTGGTCTCAGTGCAGTCCCACACATGAGTCTTAACGCTGAGTCACGACCCCTAGCTAGGAGAATACAAAAGCTTGCCTTAGGCGTTTTGGCGTGCCTCTCCCAATGCACCAGGAAGCAGTAATTGAATGCGCATGCCTCGTGCAGGGGAGGGGTGCCATCCCACTCAGTTTCTTCCTTTCACACCTCTCCTTGCTGAGCTCCTTCTTTGCTTACCTCAGGCCCATCGTTGATTGGTATCGTTGTCTTTTCGTTGCCTCTTTTTCGTTTCTTTCGCATTGTTTCTTTCGTCTCCTTGTTTCCTACATTAAAAAAAAGTTGTTTTTCAGACTTTCTACTCTTCCCCCCCTTCCCTTTTTTTCTTCCCCCCGCTTTCCTCGAGTGTGTGGAAGGGGGAAAAAAATCACATTTAAAAAGTGCCTTCGCTCCGGGACCAAAATCCCATCATCTGATGGTCACTCGCACTGCCTTTTTTGCCTGGAGGAAAGCCACCGGGTGGACAGTTGTTCCCATTGTGCCCAGTTTGGAAAACACACCAACAAAAACAGGGCCGCTAGACTCAGGAGCCACCACCTGGAAACTTCTCTCCGGCCTATGACGTCCCTCGGGTTCGTCGCTTCTACTTCGACATCTGCTCACTCGGGCTCGTCGGCTGCTTCAGTGGTTCAGACTCCCAAAAAGCATAAGCTGGACAAGGATTCGAAGCGTACTAAAGACGCCAAGAAATATGCATCTAAAAAGGCTCACGAACATCAAGTCCATACCAAGCCCAGGAAAGTCTCGGGTCCCACCCCACTGGCTTTGGATTCGACACCTAGAAAGCGGACACAACAGTCGACCTCTATGGCGGCGGCTTCCGCTTTGACCTCTCAGCCTCTTCTGGCCATCCCTGTTGAGCTCTCAGCTCCCGCGGATGTGATTTCTGATGCTCAGCCACTTCGAGAGCTTGCTATCATCCGGATCCTTTCTCGATCTCCGTCGGTCCATCCTGATCTGCCCGAGGATATTCTTGAACCCGAGACTGGCTCCACCTTGACGTGCCCCCAGTTCCTCAACCCAAACCTCTTCAACAGAGGCTCTTTTCAGGACGTCACATTGTCCTGATATGGAATCCTCCACTCGTCCTCGGCGTTCGTGCTCCAGATCCCGCCATTCCTATAGAGACCTAGCCAGTCAAACGGATCGCTATGACCACTCTTGGTCTTGATCCCACAACCGCTACTCCCCGGATTGCTGGGACTTCCATACACAAATACCAAGACACCCTCACGACATCTCTCCTCATTGTCAACATGGTCATAGGCATTGGCACGATAGTCCATCCCCCTCTAGATCACCTTCACCCAGTGTCGGTACTGTCGCCACTACTATTCCAGATCTTCTTCCCTCGATGAATACCAAGCTATTTGATACCATCTTCCACCTTGAGATCCAGCTCGGTACCGAGACATTCGACCTCAAAACCATCCAACCGTACCACAAGAGCACTCGGTTCCTACAGACCCTTCTAAACTATCTCCTGTGCATTACCTACCATTGCCGCTTGAGAGACAGCCTGTAGAGGAAGATCAACCCCGTGAGCACCCGAAGACTCCTCCCTTGGTCCCGGATCCTACTTTACCTGATCCTTCCGATTAGGACGTCTCGGATGCCTTTTCTGATGTGGACTCGACTCCAGGATCTCCTGCTTCTGCAGTGGTTTTACCAGCTGACCTCTCTCCCTCAGAAGGTTCAAAGGCATATTTGGACCTCATTACCAACATGGCTTCTGCTCTCAACATCAAACTTTCTGCAGACCTTCCTAAAGTGTCCGACGTCGTACATGATCTTGTCCAAGCTGACCTCCCAGCGGAGTCACATTTGCCCTGTCCACCTCGAAGCTCTTCAAGAAGCCTGGGATAAACTGGCCTATGTATCGCTTGTCTCCAAGCGCATCGAATTCCTCTACAGGATCCATGCTCCTGACTCCAAGTTTCTGTTCAATCATCCTGTACCCAGCTCTATAATTGTCCATTCAGCTTCAAAATCAAAACAAACTAAACACCTGGCCCCTCCAGACAGAGAGGGAAAAAAATTGGACACTTTGGGCAGGGAGGTGTATTCTTTAGCTACTGCTTCCTCAAAAATCCATAACTATTTGGCTTATTTTTCAGCGTATACTTTTAATTTAACCACTCAGCTAACCGCTCTTGTCCCTTCCCCACCAGAGTCTTCGCAGAAAACGGCCTCTCATCTTCTTGCCGAACTGTCTCGAGTGAGCATACAACAAATTAACACTGTGCGCCATGCAGTATCCTGCTCTTCCCACTCTGTGGCTATGGCAGTAGCTCTCCGCTGCCATGCCTGGCTCCTTAGTATGTCCCTGCAACCAGACGTAAAGTTCAAAATAGAGGATCTTCCATTCGATGGTAAAGGCCTCTTCAACTCTACAACTGATGAGATCTACCTAACTTTGGTAGATGACAGTAGAAAGAAAGCCAAGCGCTTCAACAGCCTCCCAACAACAGTTCCGCTCCCAATCATGGAACTCCTCTTACACTAAGAGACCTCATTCGCCTAGACAATCTGACTTTTGGAAACGCAGCAGCAATACCTAAACAAGCCAAGATCTCAGCCTGCCAAGAAACCTGGCCAGGCCTCCAAACAGTCCCTTTGACTTCAGCACAAGGTTATTCCCTCATCTCCACGCATGGGAGTCCATGACATCCAACAAATGGGTACTGGCTATCATAAAACACGGCTGCCTGATAGAATTTGCACATTTCCGCATTTCCACCGTTTTGTTCGCACTCCTCCCTCTCCCATGCTGGATGCAGAGGTCCAAACTCTCCTGGACCAAGATGCCATTGAACCTGTACTCTTTCCAGACTGTCACAGAGGTTTCTATTCCAGGTACTTCCTCGTTCCCAAGAGGGATGGGGGACTGCACCCAATAATGGACTTACGCAAGCTGCACATACTTCACAAAAAATTTCATATGATCACCCTTCACTCAATTCTTCCATTGATCCCACCAGGGTCTTGGCTTGCATCCCTGGACCTTCAGGATGCGTACTTTCATCTCACCATCCATTAGAAGCACAGGAGATTTCTTCAGTTTTGCATAGGACACAACCACTACCAGTTTCATGCTCTTCCCTTTGGCCTTTCCACCGTCCCAAGGGTATTCACGAAATGTATGGCACCTGCAGCTGCCACTCTTTGTCAACAAGGAATATCCATCTTCCTGTATATCGACGATTGGCTCCTGGTGTCCCAGTCCAAGCCTCAACTGCTACGAGACATTGCTCTCACCATGGACCTTCAGTCCCTGGGCCTCTGCGTGAACCTAGCAAAGTACAGCTTAATCCCATCTCAGAACCTGCAGTTCATTGGGGCACGTCTTTGCACGGTCTCACATTTGGCATACCTCTTTGTCAACCGCAGTTCGCACATATAGTCTCTAGCCGAGATCATCATTTCCTCTCCGATACAAACAGCCTTCATGATTCAGCGCATATTAGGCCTCATGGCGGCAACCACATCAGTGCTGCGCTTTGCCAGAATGCACATGCGGACGCTTCAGTTATGGTTCTTGAAATCCTTTCATCCACACAGCCAGCATCAGATGACCCATCTCAAGGTTCCCCCTCACATCTTGGAATCCCTGAAATGGTGGACTCTGGACACCAACTTACTGCAAGGCAAACTGTTTGCACTATCATCCCCCACAGCGATAGTAACAACAGATGCCTCAAAATAAAGCTGGGGAACCCATTTTGGAAATCTGACTGCGTAGGCATTGTGGACAGACCAGGAGAGTCTTCTTCACATAAGCTGCTTGGAGCTAATGGCTGTGGCTCGTGCGCTCTGTTCATTCCTCCCATCACTCAAGCACCAGCACGTGCAAATAACATCGGACAATATAGTGACTGTATTTTACCTGAACAAGCAGGGAGGAACTTCCTCAGCCACCCTGTGCCGCCTAGCCATTGCTCTCTGGACCTGGTGGATCGAGAACGACATTTTTCTCATAGCAGTACATCTCCCAGGAGTAGAGAACGTCTGGGCAGACTTCCTTAGTCACTCACAGACGAGCAATCACGAATGGTCCCTGGCCCTCAAGTATTTGATACCCATCTTCCGATGATTTGGCAACCCAGAGGTAGATGTTTTTGCCTCCCCAGCGAATAAGAAATGTCCACTGTACTACTCCAGGGGACCTCAAACTATGTTGTCACAAGGGGATGCATTCCTCTATGAATGGAACCGTCATCTCCACTACATGTTCCCCCCAATCCCTCTAATCACCAGAACTCTCCAGAAAATAGTCCATGACCAAGCAGACTGTATTCTAGTAGCACCGTGATGGCCATGGCAATCTTGGTTCACAAAGATTCTGCTCCTATCGAACAACATTTGTTACCGTTCCCCAGATGTCCAGGATCTGCTGTCTCAACAGGATGGTAGAATTCTTCACCACAACCCGGTAATGCTCCGTCTCAGCATGGAGAATCTGCTTTTAGCCATGCCTTTACCTGTTCAGAACGTTATACTTAATGCAAGAAAGCCGACTACTTGTTGCTCCTACTCCAATAAGTGGAAACGCTTTTCACTTTATGCTGCCCAACATGACCTTCTACCAGATTCGTCCTCTTTATCAGACATCTTGTCTTACCTGCTTCATCTCCAAAACTCCGGGTTGGCCTTCTCTTCTGTTAAGGTCCACCTCTTGGCTATATCAGCTTTTCACCAACTGATTGATGGACATACGGTCCATCATTTCTCATTCTATCACAAAATCCTTTCTTTGAGGCCTTCTTCGTCTGCATCCTCCAATACGACCTGTTTTACCGTCCTGGAGCTTGTCCTTGGTACTTACCCAACTTATGCAATCACTGTTTGAGCCCATGGATAAGATCCCTCTGTATCTCCTGTCGTGGAAAACTGCCATTCTTACTGCACTTACTTCAGGAAAGCGGGCCAGTGACATTTGTGCATTTCGTGCTGACCCCCCCCCCCCCATATACTGTATTTCACAAGGATAAAGTTGTATTGTGGCCTGAACCCGCATTCCTTCTGAAAGTTGTTTCTTCCTTTATCTCGTTCAACTGTTCTCCCAAGTTTTTTCCCTGAGCCGAAGGACAATGGCTAAAAAACTCTCCACAACATTGATGTTAGGAGAGCCCTGGTGTTCTACCTGCCTAGAACGAAATCCTTCCGTAAAGACCTCAATTTATTTGTGGCATATGGGAAGCTTAGACAACGTCAAACAATTTCTATGCAGAGTTTATCCAAATGGATTGCTTCTGCAATCACCTTATGCTATGAACTAGCTAAGCAGCCCTTACATGTAATTCCTAGAGCGCACTCAACCCAGACTGTATCGACTTCGTCGGCCTTCCTCCAGGGAGTGTCATTAGAGGACATCTGTGCTGCTGCCGCCTGGTCCTCGCCTTCGACCTTCATAACACACTACGCCTTGGATGTCTGGACCAGACGAGACGCCTCCTTCGGCCAGGCAGTTCTTCGTTCTGTCTTTCAGTGATGTTACCACAGGTACGTATCCTGTTTCTTAGCTTGCTAATTACCATGTGTGGGACTGCACTGAGACCACGAAGAAGATAAACAGGTTGCTTACCTGTAACTGATGATCTTCGAGTGGTCATTTATGCAGTCACACACGACCCACCCAGCTGCTGGCATCTTTCCTCTGCCTCACTTCAGTAGTGGCTGGAAGAAACTGAGTGGGATGGCGCCCCTCCCCCGCACCAGGCATGCACATTCGATTACTGCTTCCTGGCGCGTCGGGAGAGGTGTGCCAAAACACCTAAGGTGAGCTTTTGTATTCTCCGAGCTAGGGGTCGTGACTCAGCATAAGACCCATGTGTGGGACTGCACAGATGACCACTCGAAGATCATCAGCCTGTTTTTATCTGTTTACAGTGGAGGCACTTACTACAGATTAAAGCCAAAATAATAAAGACAAAAACAGCTGCTTTTCCACTCCCTGCTCTCAGCAGAGTCTCATGATTATTCTCTTTCATTACAAATTATATTGCTAATTTCATTCTAGGGAGATCTTGGAGTCAGAGTGTGGGTCACGGAGCCATGTGTTGCAATTAAAAAAATCCAGAAATGCTGATTGCAACCACAGTGGTAAGGATGGAAGTGAGGATGCCATGGGGATAAACCACAGATACCTTGTTGGTTAAAATAGTCAGAGCTTTATTGAGTTCAGTCGCAAGAGCTTTTGGTGCAGCATCAGGCCAGGATTAGCATTGTGCAACCCACCTGCTAGCCAGTTAAACCTACCCTCACTCCAGCCCACCTGCTGTGGAAAACTTTTCAGGGTGGCAAGTCCTGTGGTACCACTTAGGTGTGAGCCTATGCTAGAGCTGGGTGACAGCACAAGGGCTGGGCATGCCACTGGACGGCCTAACTTGCAAGACCCCTTATTGGGTCTTCAGATCAGAGGAGGCAGGCACGCAGCCTCAGGTGTCCCCCCAAATTGGACCCAGTCTGATACCCAGACTGCCACAAGGGATGTGCTGCTGCTCATAAACACACAAATATGGAAGGACAGCACCTTTCTGAATTTACTTTTTGTTGACAAATCTGGAAGTATTATTGAATGCTCTTGGATAAAGACATGATTGGCAAAACAAAAGGTGACTTGAGGTACAAGAACTTATTTTCTTCTGTGTCTGGGATACCAGAATCGAGTTTTGTGGTTGCCTGTAGGCTACCTGTTTTCTCTTGCCTTGACTTACTTTTCAGTAATTAAATAAGTGATTTGAGCTCACTTTTTTAAAAAATAGGAATCTTTAACACTGAGTATGGAGAAATGCCATTTTACGCTATGGTTATCTGGGAGTTGGCAGGAAGAGACCATCAAACTGGAGGCAAGCTTCGGCCTAGTCTCTTCCTCCTCCCCCCCTCTCCTCCGGTCTGGAAGCAGTAATTCTGGGGAGGTCTCCTAGAGAGGCAGGAAGTCTTTCAGGCTGGTTTCCCAGAAGGCTGCAGGAGGGATAATCAGTTCCTGGGGGGAACTGGGTTGATATTAGAGATTTTTGGCAGGAGACGGGCAATTTGCGTTGGACTTTGAGTTCAGTCAATTGGGTTAGTGAGTCTGTCTGTGCTGGATGGCATGGTCAGGGCAAGTATTGTATAACAGGGAGAGAAGGAGCGTTTTTCCGTACTTTAATTTATGTCTTCTGTTCACCTTTTAAAAAAATGCGTGTATATAGTTATACATTTTAAATAAATGTTTTGTCTTTTTAAAAGGTAGTCCCTCTGTACCACATAGTTTCCCCAACCACCTTAGACAATGGTACTGCAAGAGGGGAGTCCAGGAAAGGGAGAAGGCATACAGTTGGCAAGGGTGCCAATCCTCCAGGGGTCTCCCAAAGAAGGACTTTGGTCTCTGTCATAACCAGGTGCTGGGTTGGCAGAGGACCTTGAGGCCAGGCCTCAGAACTTGCAAGGGGGATTGGGAGTCCTGTTCCTTTCAGTCAGGAACCCCTAAATTGAGCAGGTGGTGGCAGCGTGCCCTAGTGGCGGGAAGAAGATAAGCTCCCTTCAGGAGTTGGCAACTCAAAAGGGAGTTGACGGGACCAGGTCTGAAGGCAGAATCGGGCCGGTTCCATCACACCGATAGACATGAATAACACAAATAAGATTTTCTGTAACCTATTAACTCTATTGTAAATATTAAATAACTCAGCACGTCAAACTCAAGACAAATTAATCACTGAACTGTTAAAGGGAGTGATAATCATGTTGAGCAAAAAGAAAGAAAGAAAACCTGTCAAAACTCTTCAAACTGATGATTTTAATGATTCATTCTTCTAATACCAGAGCTGAATGATGAATTTAAAGAGTAATCCTGAGGTAGTGGCAAGGAGGATAAAAAACACACACGTCAAAGTAGGTTATAAACTCAGATTTTTAAACAAAGCTGGAGTCAAGTTGTACCTTTAAGACCAACCAATTTTTATTTAGAACGTAAGCTTTCACGTGCTCTTAAGCACACTTCATTAGACGAGGAATCCAGCACAGTGAGCAAAGCCATACATAACTGATAGGCAGCGGCCCAGAATGCAGCGTGGTACAGATTTAAGAACCAATGACAGTGACGTAAAATTATCTGGTAGGCAGAGGTTTAGAATGTAAAATGGTACAATGGCAGAATAGTAAAATTAACAAATTGAGCAAACCTTTGATCTGAGTAGCATGAGCATGCGAAAGCAACAAAACAGCAGTATGTCAAAATGTGAGATTGTCTGTCACTACTGTTTTGTCTGTAGTATGTCAAAATGTGAAATTGTCTACTACTGTTTTGTTGCTTTCGCATGCTCATGCTACTCAGACCAAAGGTTTGCTCAGTTTGTTAATTTTACTGCATACTGCTGTTTTGCTGTATTTGCATGCTCATGCTACTCAGATCAAAGGTTTGCTCAGTTTGTTAATTTTACTATTCTGTCATTGTACCATTTTACATTCTAAACCACTGCCTACCAGATAATTTTACTTTACTATCATTGGCTCTTAAATCTGTACCATGCGGCATTCTGGGCCACTGCCTACCAGCTATGTAAGGCTCTGCTCAGCTATGTATGGCTTTGCTCACTGTGCTGGATTCCTCGTCTGATGAAGTGTGCTTAAGAGCACACAAAAGCTTACGTTCTAAATAAAAATTGGTTGGTCTTAAAGGTGCCACTTGACTCCTGCTTTGTTCAACTGCTTCAGACCAACACAGCTGCCCACTTGGCTCTATCAGATTTTTAAAGTAGCATGAAGTGACCTTTTCTAGAGCTGTGATAATTGCTGTTCTAAATAATTTGGGAAAATTTTGAGCTACCAAAAAGATGGCTGGTGCTAGGTTTGAGCTTGCCAGAGAGCAGCAATTTTAATAAGACTTGCTCCTTAGGAAGAGTTTTATTATTTGGGGTTCCCGTTGTATGTGAGATTCTCATCATTGATTGTATTTTAGAAGTGAAACAATGCACTGCAAATTACTTGTTTGCTCATTGAAGCAGCAGTGTGCAAGTTTTTTATTTCTGTGCATGCCAAGTATGTGTATGTTGATATATGCCAACATCATTTCTTCTTAGTTGAAGTTTTGTAATTTTGTAATGGATTGCTTTGTCCCTATGTTGCTTTTTAAAATATTTGTGCTATGTAGAATGCCTTGCCCTATTGGAATGGCAATATTCTGTAGTGAGAAGAGCACAACAAAAGTATAACACAAGTACTATCAGTTTAAACTATCTAGAATTTGCCAGGGAACATGTAGACTATCCAAACAAATTGCAAAACTGTTACCTATATCACTGTTCATCTTGGGTCTAGCTGTTCCTGTGTATTTTGTGTTAAAACTAAAAACTGACTTCAACTTCAAACTGGGTCTTTTGTCGAATCACAGTGTTACAATACTGCTGTAACCTGTCATAAAACATACTGTGGTATATATTCTTGTTATTTGGCTCCCCAGCGGCCAAGTGGGAAAAAACAACAAAAAAAACCCCTGTTGTTGAGCAGTCAGATTAGGTATGCTCCTGGAGATGGTGGGCTTGTGCGGGCTTTTCCACATGTAGCTGCCTGACTTTGTGTGATGTGGCTCAAATAAAAGCCGAGTTACATGCTTAACTTGCTGGTGTGACCTGCGAACATTACACATACTGTTGAAAGATGCAGTGAGACACTGATGAGCTTATGTTTTTGATTAAAAGAGTACATTCACATGCACCCTAAAAATGTTTCTGTCATATGCAAAAAATGTATGGAGGGAAGACTTCATGGTGGAACTATAGAGTAGCCAAGGCTGTGCAAGACTAGCAACACCTCTTTCCTTTCTAAAGGAATTACCAAAGAAATCAGAATGAAAGTAGTCCTGATGAAAAGGAAATGCAATGCAGTGGCTGATGTGAAGAACATGGTTAGAGTTACTCAGGTATGAGAAAGAGGTATCACAGGAAGGTTAGTATATTTTGAATAAAATAATGGTTTTCCCACCAAAAATGCTAGGAGAATAAAAAGTAGAGGATGGGATTAAACATAGGATCAACAGTAATCAACTAAGGAAGAAGAAGATGATATTGGACTTATATCTTGCCCTATACTCTGAATCTCAGAGTCTCAGAGCAGTCACAATCTCCTTTACCTTCCCTCCCCACCACAACAGACACTCTATGAGGTAGGTGGGGTTGAGAGAGCTCTTACAGCAGCTGTCCTTTCAAGGACAACTCCTACGAGAGCTATGGCTGACCCAAGGCCATGCTAGCAGCTGCAAGTGGAGGAGTGGGGAATCAAACCCGGTTCTTCCAGATAAGAGTCCACGCACTTAACCACTACATCAAACTGTGGAACCCCTCATCTTGCTGTAAGTCCATTTTGTTTGGGTACTGTTCTTTAATAGCTCATTGAAGCAGCAGTGTCACCTGTTGTAGTTTTGTAGTGTGGAAACTGTATGTAATCTCTTTACTCATGTGTATGTCAGAAGATGGAGGAAAGAGACAAGTGTTGTGTCTTGGCAGTTGTGTAATGGTAGCTGCTAATCCATCTTTGTGCTGGATAGATTCCTGAAACATTATTGTGCTGGATCATTGTGCTGGATAGATTCCTGAAACATTAGGAGGAATCTGAGCTGCAAGGATCTTTATCAGCAAAGATGTTTTAGCACATTAGAATGAGCTATTAAAATGGAAAGATACAATACTGCAAACAGTTGTTTTCACTTTTTCAAATTGTTACATACATAATGTTATGTGTACAAAGTGCCAGTTATTATTACTGTGAAACTTGTGGAAACAGGAAGAATAATTCTCAGTACCATAGCTTGAAAATTCGTATTTAAGCATGTTGCTAGAATGGATTGCTCCTACTTGCATGAATCATCAAGAGGGTAGCTAGTCACCTTTTTATTAAATTATGTTTTAGTTGGGAAATTTTTAAAGTGAAATGGGCACCACTGACTATATAAATTAGCTTAAGTAAGACTAACTATTATTTATATTTTATTTGGCTTATTCTATGCTTTTTTAGGTTCTTATGTTTCATGTTATAGTGATAAACCACACAAAAATAATACCTTGTATGGATCTTTCTATGAAATAATCAGCCTCCAGATGAATTTAAGGTGCATTCTAAGAATGAACATTTAGGTATATTGGTTAAAATCCAGAGAGTTGCTTTGTCTCATGTAGGAAGTTTTCACCATGTTTTTTGTTCTTTTTTGGGGGGCAGGGGGACAACATCTTCTACATCACATTATTAAAATAACCACTTTTGAAACTACCTCCGTTTCCTAAACAGCTTGTGGTATAGCGTGGAAGACTTCAGTTCTAAGAAAAATAAACGTAAAGCTCTCTTGGATTCATGGCAATCATTTCACAGGATTTTTGAACCCCAGCTATAAAATAGATAAGGATCCAAGTACTCTGCAGTGTAAGAAGTTCGAAATGAGTGGTAGTTGCAAATTATCTCTTTACAGTGAGTCTTGGACCATATTGAGAACAAAAGTAAGGCTAGCACATTCCCTGCAGTAGTCAATAAATGTTTCAAAGCAAGATACAAGTCTATTAGTAGCTTTCCCTAGCATACTGCTCTTGCTTCCACATCTTTCTGATACATTATGAAAATACTTGGTGCAATAGCACTACTGATTCCTCCCTTCCTTTAGAAGACTAGGTAAATGGATAGTTCTCCCCCTCCCCTACTGAACTAAAAGCTATTCTGTGTATTGGAAAACCAACATAATGGTGAAGCTGAATTAGCTTGGGTTTGATGACCTGCAGCACCCAAAAGCAAATATAACTTCTTGTTCCTTCCCATGCACTTATAGACATAAAGTTTATAATTAAAGTTATACCTCCTTGTTTTCAGAAGTTGTTTTTTTTTACAGACAGCTGTTGGAAACCTATGTATGCCTTAATTCAGTTAATTCAGGCCTCTCTCTGCTTTATGTCATCATCCAATATGAAATAATGGTGTATCATCAGAAGGTGCCAGTTACTTTCTTACACAGAGTAGCTTGGTTTTCAATATGCAAGTATATTGGTTTTCCAGGCTTTAACCTGGCATCTGTTTCTGTAATATCTGCATGTCTTTGTTATAAACTGAATCCCACAGATGCTACTTCCAGTCCCCTGAGCATGGAGGGTAGTTGGAAGAGATTTCTAAAGGAAGGTTGGGGAAACCAAAGATGGGACTGAAAAAGTCCCCAGTACCTGTTTATCCAGATGTTTATAAATGAAATGGTGATATTTGTTTCCTATTGTGGACAAGGAAACGTTTCACCCCCTGTAGACTTCTATTAGTCTGGCCTATATTATTTGTAACTGAGGAAAACTGTCTTCATTAGCTTTGAAATTAGAATTCCTCCATTTCAAGATTTCACATGAAGCTGGCCACTAACGCACACTAGTGTAGCATGGGCACTTGACCATCTCTATGGCTAGGGGTTTTTATCTCCCCCATCCCATCTTGCAAGCAGGATGGTTAACTGGTTAAAGCAGGATGGTTGACTGGTTATAGGTAATCAACGTACGTAATGAGCTTGAACACTCGTGGGAAGGGCAGGATATAAATTCTAAATAATAAATAAATAAATAAATAAACACTGGTACTAATATGAATTTTCTGTTATGGATAATGCAAGAAATTCTAGCCTTGCTGGGTTATTGAATAAAGTTCTGGAATTGTCTCTTAATATATCTTGGTCTGAAAATCAGATTTGGTTAGTGTGACTGGATTCCTTAATGTTTAATTTCAAAAGCAGTTGCTGTAGACTCCCAATTTCTGTACAAGTCTCCCCCCCCACCCCAAGATGGTATAGTAGCAGCTGCAGAGGGGTAAGTAAGCAAGTAGAAAAAGTTGCTGTACCCTAGTACCATGGCCTTAATCGCCCCCCTTAATAATAAAAATATTAAGGATGTTATACATGTACCATGTCTCAAGTAGCTTGACAGGCTAGAAAACAAGTGTTTCTTTTTCACTGTCTCTTTTAGGTGCAGGCATTAATAACAGCAAAAACATTATTTATTACCTTCAATTATAGCCCACTTTTCTCTCTGAGACTCAAAGCAAATGACACAATATAAAACAATGCAATCAGATGGCATAAGACATCCAGTAAACAATGCAACAGGGCTAGGATTACTGAATTAGAAAACAATGGCTATCATAAACAATGCAGAAAATAGAATTACAGAAGTAGAATTACAGAAGTAGAAGGCAATACAGTAAGATAAAGCATACATAAACAGTGGAATACAACCCTATTTATAAAAGCATCCTTCTGAATCATCCTATTATACTACAGCCCTGTTCCCTTTATAAAAATGCCCTCCTATATGCATATGAGAGTCTTGCTCAAAACACTTTTCATTGTAGCTTAGCTCTAACAGTGATCTCAGGGGTGTTAGGGGTTTTTTTGTGTGTGGTGTCCTTACTTTTCTTGCTCCTAAGCTATGAAGTCCCTTAGTCAGTGAATATTGTGGCTTGGTTAAGTGTTTAGTAAAATGTTCTGTATGGGGGGCTCAGGTTCATAGAGGCCCTGTGTCTTGTGTGAGGAGCTTGGTAGGGGGATGATAATATCTGCCGGTGTGAGGAGTTGGGTAAGGGGATAAAGCCCTACTACAGGGATGCCCTAGAGAATCTATAGCAGGGGTGGCCGAACTGAGACTCGGGAGCCACATGTGACTCTTTCACACATATTTGTGGCTCTTAAAGCCTCCACTGCCCTGTTGGCTGACTTGGAGAAAGCATTTATTTTTTTATATCCAAGCCAAGCCAGCCGGTGGCTTGGAGAATGCATTTAAAGTTACAGTTGCTTTCTTTCCACCCCTCTCTCCCTTCCTTGCGACTCTCAAACATCTGACATTCATGTCTTGTTGTGGCTCTCAAACATATGATGTTTATTTTATGTGACTCTTACATTAAGCAAGTTTGGCCACCCCTGATCTATAGTTTCATTTATTTGAACACTACTACCTGTTGTCTTACTATCACAAACTTGTTCTCAGAATTACACTCGAATCCAGACTATTATTGTGAAGGATTGTTGTTTGGTGTCAGAACCGAATATGTGCATCTTTTAAATGAATTAAGAACTAAATAGCTGGTTGAAAAAATACTTTGGAATAAAATATTGCAATCCTATTGCCATAAATTAATAAGCCACTCAGTAATTCCATATTAATAAGTGTATAATAAAGCTTTTTAAAGGCAGTTTGTGGCTCTTTGATCATTAGTAATGGATATTCACGTTTGGGAATTTTGGATTTTCACAATAAATCACATTCCAGAACCATCCTTGCCATTTTAGATTAGCTGTTTTACTTTCAGTGTTACTGTATTATGTTTTTAGGAAGTCTGACCTTGTAGACCCAAGGCCTCTTTTGGTTTAGCTGTAAAGTAAAAGATACTAATGAGAATGTCTTTGGGATATAATTATGTAGATTTAAAGGAGTGATGTAGTTTTAATTATGCCCTGTAGCCAATGTAGATGCATATTAAACTAAATCATGCCTCTATGTTTCCCTCAGAAACTTCCCTCTTCTCAGACCTTAAATTACTAATCAGCTCATTGGTGCACAGCAAGGTTAAGTAAACTAGTGGAACAGTGGCAGATTACATTTTATATTGTATTTCTAAGGCACATCAGTAGCTGAGTTTAACTGTCTTGCTGCATTATTTCATAGCTCTTCAGGCACTCTTGTAGTATTAGCAGCTGAGTGGGATAGAGAAATATTTGTTTCAAACACTTTACTGTAGTATCTGTTTTGAATAACTGAAGTCCAGAATGTTTACAGCAAGGGTCCCCAATCTTTTTGAGACCAACCTTTAGAATTATGATACCATATCTCAGCTCCATCTCAACCAAGGGTTGAGAGAGCTGGTTTGGTGTAGTGGTTTGGTTGGAGAGCTGGTTTGGTGTAGTGGTTAAGTGTGTGGACTCTTATCTGGGAGAACCGGGTTTGATTCCCCACTCCTCCACTTGCACCTGCTGGAATGGCCTTGGGTCAGCCATAGCTCTGGCAGAGGTTGTCCTTGAAAGGGCAGCTGCTGTGAGAGCCCTCTCCAGCCCCACCCACCTCACAGGGTGACTGTTGTGGGGGAGGAAGGTAAAGGAGATTGTGAGCTGCTCTGAGACTCTTCGGAGTGGAGGGCGGGATATAAATCCAATATCTTCTTCATCTTCTTCTTCTTCAATACCATATGGTGGGTGCAGCTGCAAAATGGCTGCCACAGAATGGATGTTGCAGTAGATGGGGCCAGCCACAAAATGGCTGTTGTGGCTTACTTGCAGTTACACAGTGAAGATCCTTATGCTGTTAAAAACTATGCAGCCAATCAAAACTCCAGTGGCCAGTCATAAGCCTTGCTGAGTAAAAGTCTCACCTGATTCCACCCACTCTTTAAAAGCATATAGTGGGCATCCGGAAAGGTGTTAGCGGGTGCTGTGGTGTCCATGTGGACCAAACTGAGAATCCCTGGTTTACAGTGTTTCTTTTCTTACTATTCCTTGAAATTCAATCATTTATTGTAATGCTGAACTCATAACACATGGAAAGCCAGGCATTGTTCATATACCTGTCCCCTCCAGTTTTGGGTGCCCCCTCCATCTGAGGCAAGACAGGTAGTAAGCTAAGAAAGGGACTTCTTAGTTGTGGTGCCAAAACTTTGGAACTTTCTCTTCAGGGTGGTCTGTTTCCCTCTATCATTGTCTTCCACTGAGCATACCCCCTCCCCAATAACTTCTTACTGGTCCTCTTGTCTAGTTGTGATTTGTTTGTATGTCTATATGTTGTTGGTACATTGTTTAAATATGTTATATACAGGGCTTTTTTGAGCAGGAACACACAGGAATGCAGTTCTGGGTGGCTTGATGTCAGGGGTGTGGCCTGATATGCAAATGAATTCCTGCTGGACTTTTTCCTACAAAAAGGCCCTATGTAAAACAGTGGTGACATCAGGGGGGTGTTGCCTAATATGCAAATGAGTTCCTGATGGACTTTTTTAAACCAAAAAAGCCCTGGTTATATATATACCTTATATTAAATTCTGTTTTTATTTATGCTGCCTTGGAGATCCTATTTGGTTGGAAAGGCGACATAGAAATGCTTTAAATAAATTAAAAATGGTTTGTCAATATTTTATTTATTATTATTTTATATTCCCTAAAAATTGAAGTGTACAAAATGGTAGACATTAAAAGGCTAAATATAAATATTGTTGGATGACTGGAATATTATTAGGGATGGACACAGACCTGAACCTGAGCCAAAGTCCTAACTGGACTTTACCTGGTTTGAAGTTCATGAGCGCTTTCCCCCAGTCACCAAGCTTTTCTGCTTGGTTTGGCATGTGTGTTTGGCAAACCACTTCTGGGTGGTGTTGGGTCCTGCCCCTGGTGCACCTGTCTCATTTATAAGCGATGCAAGCTTGCTGCCAACATGCTTATGTCACTTCAGGATAATGCGGGCATGCTGGGGGTATGACCCAACACCACCCAGAAGTGACATGAGCATGTCAGAGGGCCAACACACATCACTTCTTAGTGATGAGTGCGCACCGGGGGGTAGGGTGATGCCAACCAAACCGGTTCAGTTTGGGCAGTTTTTTTGTTTGGGGATTCAGTTTGGGGCCGCCCTGTTTGCAAGTCCTGTACTGAACTGGGCTTTCCTGGTATGCTCTCATCCCTAAGTATTATGTATGTTCCATCATAATTTTATTTTAAAACACTGTCACTGAGAAAGACAATAATGCTAGGAAAAGTTGAAGGCAGTAGGAAAAGAGGAAGCCCCGACATGAGATGAATTGACTTAAGGAAGCCACTGCCTTCAGTTTGCAAGACCTGAGCAATGTTTTGGATGTTTTGGAGGCATTAATTCATAGGGTTGCCATAAGTCATAAGCGACATTGCAGCGCTTAACACATATACACAATTTTAATTAATGCATATTTTATGAATTTATAGTTATATCATATCCCCCATCCAATTATTTTAAAGAGAGGTGTTTATAATGGAAATTCAAGGATATTATTTTTCTCAGCTTGTATAATGAAACACAATATTCGAACAGTATTAAAGTGTGACTTCTTAATACACACTGTAGAAATTAAAATTTAAAACTGGAAAGCTTTTCCCACAACCAATTTGAATTTTTGCCATGTGTATCTGAAATCTATCTGATTCTTAGGGACTGTGAGAGATAACTGTCTTACAAAGTTGGTAAGCGTATTTTGCATTTCAGAAGATTAAATATACACAGTCCTTGGAAATACTAAACTGTACCAGTATGTTAAAGATTTCAAACCAGTGCTGTGATTTTTTAGAAAATTGTATTTCTGACAGGTTCAGTTTGAATATGCATACATACATACATGGTATGAAAGAAACAATACATACATGATATGAAAGAAACAATTTTTAAAAAGTCATCCTATCATCATTCCCCTCTCCTCATTTAACTATGCAGAACTAAAACAACACTGTTTCCTTTAGGATATGCCCCCCCCCCTTTGCTACATGTTATGATCATATTTCTGAGAGGTTTCCCAGCAGCTGATTCATGTCATGGGTTGTTAATGTTTTGAATTCTCCTTTCTGTCAGTTTGATAGACGGGTCCATTAACTGTGTGATTGTCATAGGGACAAATTCTGATCCTTGAAAAGCCTGCTTCTTCTCCCTTGGACTGAACAGTTGTGTTGATCTTGCTTGTGACAGGGACAAATTCTGATCCTTGAAAAGCCTGCTTCTTCTCCCTTGGACTGAACAGTTGTGTTGATTTTGCTTGGGATTTGGGGAAAGGCAGAGGAAATAATTTTTCTTTTACTGTTTGACTACTAATGGAATATTTATTGTAACCATGTTAAAAACAAGCAGCAAACTTCAGAAATGTAGGTGTGTCTTGCATGCAAAAAAAAAAAAAGATTAACTGCACAATCCTAAACAGAGTTGGAAGGGAATAATTCTGCATAGTGCGCTCCCATTCCTCTCATTACCACCATATAAATTACCCTATGACAGCACTTGTGTTTTGTCCTTAGAATCATATTGTAAATTTCCAAATCCTCATGAAGAAGTTACACAGGGGTGGGGAGGCAGTCCTCTCAGGGTAGTTTGGGCAGCAGCAGCATCCTACCAATTCAAAACCAATGTGGAGTAATGGGTAGAAGAGGATTTTGTCACATATCTGTCTGGGAATATAGTCAAATATTAATCTGTGTGGGGCTTGTAACAGAAAGACTTACATGGTGTTAAAGGTGCAAAAATTCTTTCTTCGTAATGCATGATTTATTCCCCCTCAACTGTATGCTAGGGCTTTTTGAAATGATGAAACCATCTGAGGTAAATTAATCTTAGTACTTTTGAAGTTCTGAATGATAAAGCAGACATTTCTTAAAAGTCAACCTCTAAAGGGTTTTTTTAGTTCATATATATCAATTTTAGTGCTCCTAGTGATATTGCAATAATGTAAAACTTGATCACAAACCAATCTTTCTGATGATGCACACTCCTCAGTCTTTAAAGTTGAGGGGCTGTGGCTCAGTGGTAGAGCATGCAGAAGATCCCAGGTTCAATCCCCAGTATTTCCAGTAAGATTGTAGGTGATGTAAAAGACCTTAGCTTGAGACCCTGGAGAGCCAATGCCAGTCTGAGTAGACAGTACTTTCTTTGAAGGACCAATGGTCTGATTCAGTATAAGGCAGATTCATGTGTTTAATTCTTTGGGCTTCTGAATAAAAGTGAATAACACTGATCTCTTAAGCTGTTTGATTTGTACTTTCCATTTGAAGGAGAGACAAAGGGCAAATACATGAGTAGAAACATCACTGCAAGAGTGTCAGATTGTCAAACAAACTCCTACAGTCAGCCTTTAACCACCATTTCATATGGGTGACTTTCTTATGCAGTTGTTCATAACTATTCTAGGTCACTCTAGAGTGGCTTATGCAGAAAGTGCTGGCTAATTTCTGATGGAACAGTAAAGCATAGTTGCCTCTCTTCTCTTTTCTTTGACTTGTTGCTAGTTTCCCAAACATTGCATAATATCTTGTCTCAGTGAGTTATTTGAGAGTTCTGGTCGCAAGAAGGATAATAAGAGAATGGATGAAAAGCAGGTTATAACCCACAATAAATAAGTTAAAAGGGACTGGTGCTGGAGTCTTATAAGGATTAGAAGGAACTATAGGGGGGAAAGATGTTTTCTCATCTTGAGAATATACTGATAGGGCACATTGTAGAAGATAAATATAATAGGTTGAAGCTTGCAGATCCACTTTGCTAATGGTGCCATGGAACCCTTTTGTGTCAGTGGAAGCTCCTTGTGCCAAATGAAAAAGCAGCTGTTTGCAGAACAGATCTATGAGGTCCAGCCTAATATTAGGGGGGTTGGAATGTCTGTGCTTGCTTCTCTGTGGTTGCTTTGGGGTGCTTTTACCTCCCCCCTTTCCTTATAATTTGGGATTATTTCTTTACGCTGCATTTAAAAATCCTATGGTAGATAACTAATAGTGCAGTCCTAAACATAATTATATTGTTCTAAACCCACTGACTTCCATGGATATAGAAGTGTGTGTCTCTGCTTAGAATTCCACTGTAAGAATAGAGGAATATTTGCTGCTAAATACATTTTAATTTTCACTTCTAAATTTGTTCTCATAGGAAGACTTTATCAAATACAACTTCTTGAAGTCCCAATAGTTTACCTTTCATAGTAGTGAAATTGCGGGCCTCAGGTACAATTAAAATGCAAACCATCTCTCTCTTTTTTAATGTGCTTGCTGTTCAGTTTGACAAAGGATATGCTTACAGCATCCGGCATAACTATGGAAAAGAAGGAAAGCGAACTGATTATACTCCATACAGCTGCATGAAAATTATCCTGTCCAATCCACCAGGCCAAGGGGATTATCATGGTGAGTGCTTACACCTGACATGTTCACAATGCTTGAGAACCCAGCAGCTTTGGAAACCAACTGATTGGCTACCTGCATTACTGGCAGAAGTTAGTTTTGCAGCTTATGCCAGTCATCACTGTCAAACTGGTGTGCTGTTACTCTTTCGGTGATTTGTCTTATTACAGAACTAGGTCAGCAAGAGAGATTCATTCAGCAGCACTTCAGTGTGTGCTTCACTGAGCTTCTCGCTGTTTCTCTTCTCTTCTTTCTGCAGATTTTCTGCTTTCCCCCTACAAGACAAACAGTAAAGTTCTTTAATGCTTTTGTCTGAAAACTCTCAGATAGTAATAAATAATTTGAATATTTTTAAATGGATAAGCATTTTGACCTCTTAATAAAATATGCTGAAGCTTATGCTACTCTCCAGAATTAGAACTTTGGGAATTTTCAGGATTCCCCCCCCCCACCCAAGCTGAAATCTCTTAATTTGGTATCTGCTTTTAAAACAATTATTTAATATTGGAGTTACATGGGTTTATTTAATTAGATGCTAGGAAAATGCTAGGAAATTTGAAGGAAGTAGGAAAAGAGGAAACCCAACAAGAAATGGATTGATTGAATTAAGGAAGTTTGCAAGATGTTAGCAAGGATGTTAATGAGAGGACATTTTGGAGGTCGTTAATTTATAGGGTTGCCATAAGTCAGAAAATACTTGACGACACTTAACACACCCCATTTTAGGTCTCAGTAGAGTCCCAATGTGAGTTCTCACTTTTCAGTTTTATCCTCACAACAACCCTGCTAGATAGGCTAGGCTGAGGAGTGTGCTGCCTACATGTCTGTAGCCAACTGTGTGGGAGACTTTTGCATGTACTAAAGGTGTATCATAAGAGCTGTAAATCTAAATTTTCAATACTATGTTTTATGTTTACATCTATTTTAAATAACAGCATAATAAGTCACATAGTTGGTATCTGCTGACAAACTGTTAATCATATACCAGCTTAGCTGTGACTTTTATTTTAAACCAGTGCAGTCTCATTGAAATCAATAGAATGAAATATTTTCAGATCTCCAGCATAAATATTTTGTATACAGTTGTGTGCAGCATTTATCCTTCTCCCTCCTGGGATCATGTAAAGTCATTTTATTTATTTATGCCTTGCTTTCATTCACAATGGACACCCAGAGTGACTTACAATACCATTTTTTCGCCCTCCATTTTATTCTCTCAACACCGTGAGGTAGGTTAGGCTGAGAGCCGTTGACTTGTCCAGGGTCACCTAGAGAACTTCAAATCAGAGTCTCCCAGATACTAAACATTTTATTTTTATCTTCCTTTTATCTGCCATTGCTGCAATAATTGCCTAGTTACAGTCTCTCTGTATCGTATGTTACAGATTTTTGTGTATTTTCATAGCTGCTAGTACAGAATTTAATTGAATTTTGTCAGATAAATGAGAATCTTGGTCTGCTCGTTGTAATGTTTGGTATAATTCTTGAGCCTATAGTGTCATGATACCACAGAGCGAAGTAGTCATTTAGAAGAAGAGTAAAGCAATTCTATACATGGGCAATTAACTTTTGTATTAATAAGCTGTTAGACAATTAGGAACTGTTTAGCCAGTCTCTCAAGTGTGTTATTGTACTAACTTCTGGATAAATATCCTTCTTTTGCTTGTTAGGGTGCCCATTCCGCCACAGTGATCCTGAGCTGCTGAAGCAGAAGCTGCAGGCATATAAAGTTCCTTCCACTGGGATCAGTCAGGTAGGGCATATTTTTTTCTGATACTTCAGTAATGTGGCATCAGGCATTTCCTTTTGGTTGAGTTTAGTAGCGATGTTTAATACTATGTACAGTGTGTCACAATGCACACAAAGTATCCTGTAAATCAGATTTTAGTATATGCTTTAGCACTTTTCTCCCAGGAAGTTTTCTCTTCACAATACCGACAAATGGATTGATAGTTTTGTTTCCTAGGAATATAATGCTCTTTTTGTATTTCATCAAGGACAATGAGAGCTTCTGGTTTATTGCTGCTCATTATAACTTCAGGGTATTAATGAAAGTGGGAGTTAATGACAACATTTCCCTGGAATTTTAAAATCATTTTTGACATTGAAAAATTATGTTTTGCAGAGAATGGGTACTGTGATATGCATTAGTTAATTGTCTTATGTAATATACAGTTCTAATAACCCATTAACTTCATGTACATGTTTGCTTTGAAAGGCTTTATTGTACTGGACTGCCATAAACAGATCTCAGTATACAAAATTGCTTTGCAGTGTGCTGTTGTTTTGTCCTGTTTTTAAAACTACAGCAACAATTTGTTTTCAGGAAAGCTTCACAAATCTCTGCTTGCACTCAGTCTATTTGTAAGTGAACATACCCGCCATTGTTTCCCATTCCCTTTAGAGAATCTTTCAACTAATCCTTGTCTTGTGGTCTCCATGACCTGGTGTGTGGCATCTTTTCATTGTGTTGGATGAACTCTCTTCTCTAGGAAACATGGGGACTTCAGTCCTGTGCTAGGGGTGCATGGTGCAAGTAAGAACATCGGAAGTGTTCTTGGCCTGTTCTTCTTCTTCTGCTCTCATTCTTTTGCACTTTTGACTTGGCTAAACGTTCTTACCATGCCAGCCACTCTCCCCACAGCTGCTGGGACTTGTTGAACGCCTCTTCCCTGGCATTGTTATTACAAGCTGATCTTCTTCGTGGTCTCTGTGCTTCACACTCATGGGATAGTGCGCCTGCGCCAATCCCCGAATCGGTACCTGAAAAAGCCCGGGATTTTTTCGCGCTCGGCGCCAACGGGCATGCGCAGGCGTCCCAATGCGCATGCCCACCGGCGCCCGCGCGGAGGATCCCGCCAGTTCCTTTCTGACCGCTGCGCTAGAGAGGTTCCCTTTCTGTTTCTCCGGTTGGTGAGAGCACTTTTCTCTCGTTTTAGCCCGTTTATCTTTGTAAATAGTTAGTTAGTTAGTCTTTAGTATTAGCTAGTGATAGTTAGTAAAAAAAAAAGCGTTCTTCGTTGTCCGGCGGACTGCCCCTTGGGGTATTCCGCTTTCGCTTTCCCCCGCCTTTCTCTCAGGCGTTTCTGAGTAGAAAGAAGTTGTGTTCGCGCGACTGCTTATGGAAAGTCGCTGGGGGTTTTTCAAGCGCTGCCGTGCTTGCGGGAAGAAGATTGCCCCTCCGGACGGCCATTCTCTGTGCCTGCTGTGCTTGGGAGAGTCGCACAGAGTTGAGTCGTGCCCGCACTGCTTTCGGTTCTCGAAACAGACCAGGAAGAACCGTGCGGCTCGATTATCGGCGGCGTTGACCGAATCGGCGCTTCGACCTCATCGACCGATGGAGGGATCGGCACAGAAATCGACTAACACCCCGGCACAGGAGCTCACATCGGCCGATGCCGCTCCGATCCCGACTGTAGAACTGCCGGAAGAGCGTGGCTCCACAAAACGTTCCCGCGAGGGCTCGGTGGATACGCCCGCTAAGAAACGCCGTGAGGACTCGGGGACCCGAGTTCCGAAAAAGGCGAAGTCAAAGGAGAAGCGGAAGCGACCCCGCACTCCTTCCCCGTCGGGGGGCGCATCGACATCGGCAAACCCACCGAAAACGATTCGGGTTTCCCCGCGCCAAAGCCCAGCGACCCAGCAACGCCTGTCGGCGTCGGAGCAGGAGCCGGAGATTGACCTCACCCAACGGTTTTCGTCTTCGGGCTCACGTCGACGGTCGATCAGCGATTCGGCGTCGGAAGTGGATGCTTCGGCACCGGTCATAGACCCGCCATTCAAGCCCCGAGCCAGGCGAGATCCACCCTATACCCTGCAACGCTTCCCGATACCACCATGGGAGCAGCGTCGGTGGCAGCCTCCCTACTCCCGGTATGAATCCTACCGTTGGTACCCGGAGGACTACCAAGACTGGGAGCAAGCTTCGGAGTTCTCTTCGGTGTCGAGGGTCTCGCATCGCTCCCGGAAGGCATCGGCGTCGGCGTCGGTTCCCCCGGATCGACAGCTAGTTCCGGTCGAAGCCCCTCGGAGACTACAACCGCTTCAGCTGCCACCGCGAGAGTCGACCCCGAGGCTCTCAGAACACTCCACCCAACGTGACTCTTCGTCATCGGAGTCGGACAGTGAAGCTCAGGACTTGGAGCCCTCACCAGGTTCCCAGACGGCGGAGGACCTCCCGATTTCGCCGTCGGAGGATCTGAAGTCCTATGGGGACCTCGTGAGACGTATTGCTGCCACCCTCAGACTGCCTGTGACCCAGCCGGAACCCGTAGTGGATGACAACGTGTTCGATATAATGCAGAGGAACACGTCCACTGCGGTGGCCCTCCCGGTTACTAAGGTGATTCTTCAGGCCCTCAAAGAACCCTGGAAGAAGCCTTCTTCGACACCGGTCTCCTCTAAACTCCTGGACCACATGTACAGGGTCCAGGAGGCAGGTGCCGAATTTTTGTTTACCCACCCACGTCCGAACTCAGTGGTGGTCTCCTCCTCCTCGAAGGCAAGGAAGGTTCACTCCTCCCCACCGGACCACGGCACTCCACCAAGACACAAAAACCTTCATTGAGGACCTGCCTTTTGAGGGTGATGGACTCTTCAGCACCACAACCGACTCGGTGCTGCAAGAGTTCGATAAGAGCGTCAAGACCTCTAAGAACTTGGGCGCCCAATCCACTCCCAAAACTTCTAGATCCAAGCAGTGGCCTAAGCCCTGGACCAAGAAACCCTACCAAAGGTTCTCCCCTGAACAATGGCGTCCCCGGCCTGCACAGCCTGAACGACCCTCCTACTCTGGTAACGGCAGGAACCGTTACAGGACCCAGCCCTCCAGCAAGTCTAAGGGGGCCCGTCCCCAGAAGCAGGGGGTTTGACTTCCTACAAGCACGCGTCATCGCTCCCACTCTTGGCTCTTCCATCCGCCTACGCCCTTTCCTGCCTGCCTGGGAGTTGATCTCCACAGACAGGTGGGCGCTATCCATCGTAAAAGAGGGCTACAAAATAGAGTTTGTTCAGACCCCAGACCAGTCCGTGGTAGTTACCACTCCCCCTTCCCCACCTCTGCTGGCGGAGGTGAACAACCTCCTACAGAAACAAGCCATAGAGGTAGTTCCGCCGGAGGCCAGGACAGGAGGTTTCTACTCCCGCTACTTCCTGGTCCCCAAACGGGACGGGGGCTTGAGGCCTATCATGGACCTTCGGAGTCTGAACAAATTCATTCTGTACCAGAAGTTCAGAATGGCCACCCTGCAAACTATCCTGCCTCTCATCAATCAGGGAGACTGGATGGCGACCCTGGACCTCAAGGATGCCTACTTCCATGTCAGCATCCACCCTGCGTTCAGGCGTTTCCTAAGGTTTACAGTGGGTGCTCGGCATTTCCAGTTCAGGGCCCTGCCGTTTGTACTGTCTACCGCTCCTCGGGTGTTCACGAAGCTGATGAGTGTGGTGGCTGCCCACCTTCGTCTTCAGGGAGTTGTTGTCTTCCCATACATCGACGACTGGCTTCTTGTAGCGAAGTCGAAGGAGAGTTTAACAATGCACATTGCCATCACTCTGCGTCTGCTCGACACCCTGGGTTTGCAGATCAACCTGGAGAAGTCCCATCTTACTCCATCCAGGACAGTTCAATTCATAGGGGCCCTATTGGATACAGATTGACACCGAGCATTCCTTCCTGCACAGAGAGCAAAGGACATCATCAATCTGGTACAGCTTCTTCGAAGGCGGCCGTGGGGCACGGCTCAGCAGCTCCAGCGGATGCTGGGGCTGATGGCTGCGACGACAAGCGTGCTACGTTTCGCAAGACTGCGAATGAGAGGACTGCAACTATGGTTCTTACGCCATTTTCGTCCTCTCAGAGACTCGCCTCGGAAGAGGTTTTCCATCCCTCTTGGGACTATCCAATCTCTGCAATGGTGGGGATCGGAGAGCAACATCTGTCAAGGGGCTCCCTTTCATCTACCGACCCCTACCGTGACTATCGCTACCGATGCTTCCATGTGGGGGTGGGGAGCTCACCTGGAAGATCTGTGTGTGGGGGGCCAGTGGCCTCCGGAACTGAGTCGGTGCCATATAAATTACTTGGAACTGCTGGCGGTTCACTTCGCCCTTCGCTCCTTCCGCCCTCTGCTAGCAGGGAAGACTGTGGCACTGCTTACGGACAACACCACTGCCCTGTGTTATATAAACAGACAGGGGGGGACGGTGTCCCGCAGGCTGTGCTCGCTAGCGATGGATCTCTGGACGGAGTGCCTCCAGTGGGACATTTTTCTGAAGGCAACACATCTGCCGGGGGTCCTCAACATTCAGGCGGACTCTCTCAGCAGGGGTGGTGCTCTCCCACACGAATGGGAGCTGCAATGGCGGTCCCTGGAGCCGGTGTTCCAGCGTTGGGGGTACCCACAGCTGGACGTCTTCGCCACAGCGGAGAACAAGAAGTGCCCCTTGTTCTGTGCCAGGGGAGGTGCGGATCCAGCCTCGCTGGGAGACGGACTCCTACTTCCGTGGGGGGGCTGGTTCCTTTATATGTTCCCACCCTTGCCTCTGCTGACGAGGGTAATCCACAAGTTAGTGCAGGAGAAGCCACGTTGCATCCTGGTGACTCCATGGTGGCCCCGTCAGAGCTGGTTCCCGATCCTGCTCCAGCAGTCGGGGGGGGGGGGTCTTTTACCAGTTCCCGAAAGATCCGGACCTGTTGTCGGCCCAGGGCGGGCACGTACTTCATCACAACGTGCCTCACCTGAAGCTGACGGCGTGGTTCATCGACCAGTAGGGTTTTCCACCAGGGTCCAGCAAGTCCTCCAAAGCAGCAGGAAGCCTTCCACTCGTGCCTCTTACGAGAGGAAGTGGAAGAAGTTTAGTAACTTTGTGGCTGACTCCCCTACGCCTCCTGACTCTGTCGGGCTGTCGGCAATTTTTGACTTTCTTTTAGCCTTGGTGAATGAGGGGCTGGTATTCTCTTCCATCAAGGTTTATTTGGCAGCTATCTCTGCTTTCCATGTTTCAGTAGAGGGTTACTCTGTTTTTGCTCACCCTCATTCCAAGAGGTTTATGAAGGGGCTGTTTCGCCTTCACCCCCCTTCTAGATCCCCTCCACAGTTGTGGGACTTGACTCTGGTTCTGGACAAGTTGACTCGTCGTCCCTTTGAGCCCATGGCAACATGTTCCTTACAACTTTTGTCTTGGAAGACTGCATTTTTAGTTGCCATCACCTCGGCACGTCGTGCGGGGGAGCTCACGGCGATGCGCTGTGACTACCCCTACCTTGCCTTCAGGGAAGCGGGGGTCTCCTTAGCTCCAGACATCACTTTTCTCCCCAAGGTGGTTTCCCAATTTCACCTGAACTTAGAAGTTTGGTTACCCACGTTTTACCCTAGCCCTTCCTCGGATGAGGAACGTAGGTTGCATGCGCTAGATGTCAAGCGTGCCCTTCTGTTTTATTTGGATCGTTCACGGGGTTTTCGTAAGGATAACCAGCTTTTTGTTTCCTACTCTGCCCCCAAGTTAGGGTCCAAGATTTCGTCTCAAAGACTTTCCAAGTGGCTTACTGAGACAATTAAACTTTGTTATTTGCTGGCTAAGAGGCCTTTACCTGGACCTGTTCGTGGACACTCCACAAGGGCGATGGCCACGTCGGTGGCATTCCTGAAAGGTGTGTCCCTTTCTGATGTCTGCAAGGCGGCTACCTGGTCTTCTCCGCATGCCTTCATGAAGCACTACGCGCTGGACGTGCATGCTCAGCAGAGGACTCGGTTGGGAGCTGCGGTGCTGCAAGCTGTGTCTTCAGGTTGACCGTCTTCCCGCCTCCAGGTATGCTTTGCTTGCTAGTCTCCCATGAGTGTGAAGCACAGAGACCACGAAGAAGATAGACAGGTTGCTTACCTGTAACTGTAGATCTTCGAGTGGTCATCTGTGCATTCACACTACCCGCCCTCCTTCCCCACTGCTGACGGTCTCCCTCCAGTAAGAGGCTTTCAGCGGTCAGGAAGGAACTGGCGGGATCCTCCGCGCGGGCGCCGGTGGGCATGCGCATTGGGACGCCTGCGCATGCCCGTTGGCGCCGAGCGCGAAAAAATCCCGGGCTTTTTCAGGTACTGATTCGGGGATCGGCGCAGGCGCACTATCCCATGAGTGTGAATGCACAGATGACCGCTCGAAGATCTACAGTTACAGGTAAGCAACCTGTCTTTTTGAACCATGAGCAAAGGTGGGGTATAAATGTTCTAATAAATAAATAGAGCTTCTGAAGCCCTTCAAAGCTTGGCCCGACTCACCCCAGAGTTGGCTCAGGTCCTCTTGGGTTCCGTAGTTCTGTGCTGTGTTGATTTATTTCTTTTCTTTCATGCAAAATGCACACAAGAGATCACAGGCAGCGCACATTGCCAGTTTTCTCCCCATTTTCTTTCTATGTATAGATATAATGGCTGCAGATCTTATGACTAACTTTATTTTAAACTTGTTTAAATGTTTTTATGTTTGTGGCCCCTGATCAGCTAGAAAGGCAGCATGAACATGTTTTACTTAAATAAATAAATAAACAAAAGCAAGACATTGATAAAATATTATTAATCTTTACTAGAACTTTTAAGAAGTATTGTTTTATTGAAAATGACTTCAAAGTGAGCTTGAATGAATAAGGTCAATGCTTACTGAAGTAAACGTAGCAAAGCATCATCTTAGTCCTGTAACTTTAGATCTGGAGACCTTAGAATGAATAGTAGCAACTAGTATTGGAAAGATGAGTGCTCGTACACTTTGCGAGTTTTACAGAAAAGGCCAGTTTAGCAAGCTCTGCATTTCTTACCCTTCCCTGTAATCCCTTACCAAAAAGTCCTTCCACTGAACTACCAAAGGAGCCCTGACTGCCTTTGCACATGTTGCTTTCTGTGGCTATGCATGTTGACTGTCCTCCTAGGAGCAGTAAAAAATTAATCAGAGAAGCAAAGAAGTTAAAGCAAAATTAGATTGTTTGGTTGTCCATTTGTGAGCCTAGAGACAGTTGTTCAAGTTTTTGAACGAAAGATGTCATCTGTCGTAATGCTACCAGGAAGGCTCTGTCTTGTATATAAGTAGTCACATGAGGGCTGGTTCTATTGTCTGCTCCGCAGTGTGAATATCAAGATAGTACTTGGGTCTGAGGATTCAGTGGGTTTTAGCCACTATTAGCAAAATTGGCCTCGAGACTGTTCTTCCCATATTAATCTGTGCATATGCACAGCCAACATAGCAGGATACACAGTTGTCTCCTAAATGTATGCAAATATTTCTGAAATTCCAATTGCCAAACAATTCCAGCCTTATGGTAAAATCTGGCACAGTGAACTGTTTATATTGTAGGTGCTGAATATTAGAACTGTCTTGTACTGTGCAAAGAATATCAGCCACTTTCATTTAATCACAGGGGGCTGCAGAGCAGTCCACTTCCACTGGCCAGAGTACAATAGTTTCCTGATCACCTGGAAGAATTCAGCCGGTCTACACTGTACCAGTGCATTGGTGGTGGGAAAATATTGCTTCTTTGCCATGAAGTAGGCTTTTGAATGAACTCTAGCCTGTGACTTGTCAGATTCATTCTATGTCTTTCTCCACCGCTAATCTAGCTGTTTCCCCTGTCTTTTCATTGCTCAAAGCCCCTCAGTAAAACTAGAGGCTGCTCAGGCTCTTCAACTGGGGAGAGGATGCCTAGGTGCAATCATGTCAGTTGCCCAGGTAATTTCCCTCTTCCAGAAATCAATTAGGGCAGTGAAAGGAGCGCTGACCATATCAGCAGGAAAATTCCCCAGTGTCATCTAAAAACTTATCAGCTCCATCAGGCTATGGGAGTGGATCATAATCATTCTTCCACCCCTGCAGAGTCTTGATACCCTTGTAAGTCTAAGCCCCAAAAGGCAGTGATCTGTCTATATATAAATCCCATTAGCAAAAATTAAGCAGTGTTAGTAAAAGAAGGCAAATACACTATGTACAGTTCTGGACCACATACAAATACTGGGGTTTTACCAGACTCCACATCTCATATTTAGCCCATCTGACATGATTAATTTCCAACACAACTGCCCTGACAAATATAGAAAGACTATATTTTACATATGTGGGGCAGAAACTTTTGTGGAAAAATATAGCATCAGAAAATTTTTCTCTCCCACATCACAGGCCACTGGTTTCTCTGGATTGTGTTTGAATGCAGCCATTAAGCTAGCTTTGTCTTTCTATTAGGCCATTAAGCTTTGAATGAGTCATTAGATACAAGGCACAAATCCTTATGAAATCTGAAGTCTTATAAATTTGTTTCTGGCTTTGTTTAAATTTTAACCTGTGCTAAAGCAAAATTTTAAAATGTTAAGAAAAATTCTAAAACAAATTGACAAATTCCTGGACACACTGTTAGTTAGCTGCCATGTTCTTCACATGCTGTTTAACAGAAAGTGACAGGGAAGGCAGACATTTAATCAGTGGCACTTGTAGCAGCAAAAGAGACCCAGTAAATGCTTCCTCGGCAGCATTGTGGTTTGATATATTCAGCAAATATTATTTGTGCATCTGTCAGTAACTATAAGGCAGTCTTCAATAATGAGGACAGCAGGGATTTGTGCTGAGTTTATTGCTGCACTTGACACAGGAAGGTCAGCTTTTGGAAAAGGGTCTGGAAATTTGCATTTCTCAAGAATTTTCTCTCTGCTGAGGTTATCTCTTAGTTTCAGCATTTTTTTGTGTTTGATAAGCAGAGAATATACAATTTAATTATATAATGGTGGAGAGAAAATGACATACAACTTGAATTTTCAAATGGCATTGCATTTTGCTGATAAGAGTGTTTATTCAGAACAGAAGAGATTACATGAGGTAGAATTGGAAAGCAAACTGTATTTACCAGAGATAGGAACATGCTTCTAATAGTAGTTAAAACAGGAGGTCCTCTTTCTCATTCTGAGGAGCACTGATAGAAAAATTTATTCTGAATACAACTTGTACAGAAAGTAGAAATAGTGCTTTTTGCAACTCTCCTAATTTACTCTAAGTGTTTTACATGGTAGCACATGGTAGTGCAAAACAAATAGTGACATTATACTCAGGGCTTTTCTTATAGCAGGAACTCCTTTGCATATTAGGCCTCACACCCCTGATGTAGCCAATCCTCCAAGAGCTTACAGAGCTCTTAATACAGGGCCTACTGTAAGCTCCAGGAGGACTGGCTACATCAGGGGTGTGTGGCCTAAAATGCAAAGGAGTTCCTGCTACAAAAAACAAAAACAACCTTGATTATACTTAACTAGGTCATATTTCTGTTGTTCAGGTCCTAGATTGAAATTTGGAGTCACAGATGAGATTTTATGCTGATTTCCTCCTGTAAAGCCCTGACCTGGACAGTCCAGGCAAGCCCTACCTCATCAGATCTTGGAAGCTAAGCAAGGTCAGCCCTTGTTACTATTGTAAGGGAGACCACTAAGGAAAGCCCAGGTCTCTACATAGAGGCAGGCAGTGGCAAAATAGCTCTGGATGTCTCTTACCTTAAAAACCCTATGTGGTCCCCATTAGTCAGCTGTGACTTGACAACACTTGAAAGCCCTGGATAGTGGTTAAATATTTGTGTTAGAAGTCCCCAACCTAGCTGATGTAAAACAGTGCTTCTAGCTTCCTGTTTGTCTAAAACAATAAGTAGTTTCCATGTCAGGGTCTTTTTCTAAGCAGAGTGAAACTTTGTCAGGTCCATGACTCCTACTAGTGCAGGCCTCATTTCAGCTGCAGCCTTTTACACTTCATTCAGTTCTTTGGAGTTATCTGTTGGGAACATAAGATCTTTCACAGAGAGGAGACGAGGAAGAGCCTCATCTGAGGACCAGAGCTCCATTTGCAGTTGTTTTGATCTAATTAATTTGATCCTAGCACTTTTAGAAGTCACGTTATGGAGTATAAATTCTTGTACCTGTCTGTTGTGGCACAACTTGGAAAGGTTATGGAATATTTCAGCTGTTATACATATTTTTAATTGATTGCTTCGTTTTTCCCTTTCTAGATTTTGGACCTGGTGAAGGGTATGCATTACCAGTTGGCCTGTCAGAAATACTTTGAACTGACACACAATGTGAGTGGATATTTTAATTTTCTTTCAGTGCATCTTTTTATCAGTCAGTGTCCTCCAGAATAACTAGCAATTAAGGGACTGCGATTTGTTATTGATTATGCTCAATAAGCATGATCTGAAGTTGGTCGTTAGTTTCATATGTTTAAAAATGTTCCGCATAATTGACAAATGTGTTATGAGGCTATGCAATATTAGGTTGTAGCATATTTTTATGAAATTGTGGTCTTAAAGTAATAATAATAATAATAATAATAAGATATTGGATTTCTATCCCGCCCTCCACTCCGAAGAGTCTCAGAGCGGCTCACAATCTCCTTTACCTTCCTCCCCCACAACAGACACCCTGTGAGGTGGGTGGGGCTGGAGAGGGCTCTCACAGCAGCTGCCCTTTCAAGGACAACCTCTGCCAGAGCTATGGCTGACCCAAGGCCATTCCAGCAGGTGCAAGTGGAGGAGTGGGGAATCAAACCCGGTTCTCCCAGATAAGAGTCCGCACACTTAACCACTCCCAAAAGTGAGAATTCATAAGATTTTAAAAAAAAATTCACCAGACATCATAGAAAGTTAAATGTAGATATATCTCCAGGTTGCCTTTGGATAGCAATACACAGAATTCTTTCTTTTGCTTTTTTACTTTACTGTTGGGGATAGTTGGATTTTGTATACTTAAGCAATTTATTTTACAGACAGTTTGAATAGATTGACTTCTCCCCCTTGTGGAAAAAGATTGCATCTGGTCAAATTGGATATACAGTATGTCACAGAAGTGAGTACACCCCCTCACATTTTGTAAATATTTAGGTATATCTTTTTCACGTGACAACACTGAAGAAATGACACTTGGCTACAATGTAAAGTAGTGAGTCTACAGCTTGTATAACAGTGTAAATGTGCTGTCCCCTCAGAATTACCCAACATACAGCCATTAATGTCTAAATGCTGGCAACAAAAG
The DNA here is from genome assembly GCF_032191835.1 of Heteronotia binoei. NCBI lineage: Eukaryota > Metazoa > Chordata > Lepidosauria > Squamata > Gekkonidae > Heteronotia > Heteronotia binoei. Next base: position 227,608 of record NW_026800150.1, read on the forward strand.
TGAGTACACCCCTAAGTGATAATGTCCAAATGGGGCCCAAAGTGTCAATATTTTGTGTGGCCACCATTATTTTCCAGCACTGCCTTAACCCTCTTGGGCATAGAGTTCACCTGAGCTTCACAGGTTGCCGCTGGAGTCCTCTTCCACTCCTCCATGACGACGTCACGTAGTTGGTGGATGTTAGAGACCTTGCGCACCTCCACCTTCCGTTTCAGGATGCCTCACAGATGCTCAAAAGGGTTTAGGTCTGGAGACATGCTTGGCCAGTCCATCACCTTTACCCTCAGCTTCTTTAGCAAGGCAGTGGTCGTTTTGGAGGTGTGTTTGGGGTCATTATTTTGTTGGAATACTGCCTTGCGGCCCAGTCTCCGAAAAGAGGGGATCATGTTCTGCTTCAGTATGTCACAATACATGTTGGCATTCATGGTTCCCTCAATGAACTGTAGCTCCCCAATGCCGGCAGCACTCATGCAGGCCCAGACCATGATATTCCCACCACCATGCTTGACTGTAGGCAAGACACACTTGTTTTTGTACTCCTCACCTGGTTGCCACCACACATGCTTGACACCATCTGAACCAAATAAGTTTATCTTGGTCTCATCGGACCAAAGGCATGGTTCCAGAAACCCATGTCCTTAGTCTGCTTGTCCGCAGCAAACTGTTTGCAGGCTTTCTTGTGCATCATCTTTAGAAGAGGCTTCCTTCTGGGACGACAGTCCTGCAGACCAATTTGATGCAGCGTGCGGCATATGGTCTGAGCACTGAGAGGCTGACCCCCACCCCTTCAACCTCTGTAGCAATGTGTACTCATTTCTGAGTACACATTGTACTCGGGTGTACTCATTTCTGTGACATACTGTGTAATCAGCCAGGTGCTGCCCTTGCATTAATTTTGATATGGCTGTTGATAGGCCTTGTATTCCTCATCACTTGTGGGACTTGTGACAGAATGGGCCTGCTCTGGCCTGCAGGCCCTGCTCCGCCCTGCCTTCCAAGTTTCCCCAATACCTGGAGAGCCTTTCTTTCTCTCTCAGGTAACCACTGTCACGAGCTGACCTTTGAAAGGAATTGCCTGCTGGTAGGCTCTCAGCTTCCCTTCCAAGTTCTGAGGCTGTGCCTCTGTATCTCCTGCTGCCCAGTGCCTGGTCACCACAGGGAGCATTTACTGTCTTGTGTGCCTCTGAAGAAATAAGCTGCTTGCCAACTGACTGCCTTCCCCCTGATGCTCCTTTTAAAACAGCATGTCCAAGACTGTGGAGGTCTATGTGGTGCAGGAAACTACTATGAGTATCAAAAGTTTAAAGTGTTGTTGTTGTAGCATTGGTTTTGTTAATTGCCCTATCTCAGCTGGCGCCAGACTCTGGGCAATTGCAATGAGGCATAAGCCATAGAACAAATATACAAAAACATTAAAATGTAAGTATAATCTAATTGGTAAAATTACAAACTCAATTTAAAATAGATAAGATGGCACTCTTAAAATTTACATCTGGAATTCTGGACTGCCTGGTCACTTCCTGGGAGGGGGAAAGAGGGAACACAACTCAGAGTTGTGGGAGGGATGAAATAGGTGCCAGCCACATTAGAAAACCATTGCTGTCCCTAATGCTGTCTGGTGGAATATGTTTGCCTTACAGGCCCTGCAAAATTGCATAAAATCCTGCAGCACTCTGACCAGAGAATTCCAGCAGGTTGGGACCAGGACCAAAAAAGTCCTGGCCCTGGTCAAGGACAGCCAGCAAGTTGTTGTCTACAGAGTGTAATGCTCTCCTGGGGACATACCAGTTGAGACGGTCCCACAGATACATGAGTCCCAGATAGTTCAAGGTCTTGAATTTATTAAAAAGAACATGTTCACAAGTATACTTCTAGCACAGCACCAAATTGAGCAAGGGAGTCAAAATAAATGGGTAAAATGCAATTTCTCTCTCTCTCTACAGTTTGGTACAACAGTTTAGTGTGCAGACTCTTATCTGAGAGAACCAGGTTTGCTTCCCCACTCTTTACATGCACTTGCTGATGTGACCTTGGGTCAGCTACAAGTTCTCTCAAAACTGTTCTGCTCAAGAGCAGTTCTGGGAGAGCACTCTCAGCCCCACCTACCTCACAGGGTGTTTGTTGTGGGGAAGGGGAGGGAAAAGAGATTGTAAGCCACTCTGACTCCTTCAGGTAGTGAAGGGCAGGATATAAATCCAATCTCTTCTCTCTTCTTTTTCTACACGCCCTATCAGATGTTAAAATATAGAGCAGGTTCCTTAACTTAGAATGTAATAGATCTCTACAGAGTTACCATTCCCTTCCTGCTTCCTCCAGACCTCAAGAGTTCTGTCTGCTCTGATGGACTCAGCACCAAAGAGAACTTTCTCTTTGCTCCCCTGAGTTTTATCACCTCTCTTTTCCTCATCCACTGGCCAAGTCTGGCTGGGTCAAAGAGGCTTTTCCTGGAGATCTCCAATCCATTCCTTCCTGAAGTCTCCCTAGTGTTAAATTCCACCAAATCTCTGTTCCGTCCTTGGAGGAGGGGGACCTTGACCATCCCCATCCTATTGTCTAGGCCTATTAACATTTCTTAAGAAGTAGCTGAGGTGAGCCTGGAAAGCCATTGACTAACTTCCTCCTCCCTCTCTGTGCTCTGCCAAAGAGGGGGGGAAAAAAACCTTCTAAAGTTCAGATTGAAGGTGTTTTACTCACTTCAGACCTTCAAAGAAAAAATGCATTTCTTCACATGACTTACGAGAAGAATGTTGGAGCGCAACATAGCTGTGCTGCAACCATGTTATCTTCATCAGCATTTAACTTGGGTCATGAGAGAGAGCACAGGTCACCATTACCTCAGCAACTGTTTCTAGAATGTTGAAAGTTCTTTATTCTGTACATCTGTTTGAGCCTTCTGGTGCTTACCAGTGCATACTGGACTTTCCCTTTTAATTTGCATGCAGTCCTTGCATTTTAAAGCAGGGGTGACAGCCCCTGGTATGCATGCTGAATGGCAGCATACCAGCCCATCGTTCTTGGCAAGGCAGCTTTCTACAGTGGTCCCAGGAGTGGGCCAGTCCTCACTCTTGGGATCATAACTCCTCCTCTCCGATTGCAAGGCTGACAAACTTGACCTGGAGGGGAGGTGCTTGACCCTTGGACTCCAGTTTGTTCAGCTCTATGATCGGAGCAGGACGTGCTGACAAGGCTTCAGCTCTGGCCCGGAGAATTTTAACAACAACAAAAAAACCCTTAGGAAGCGCAGTGGGGAAGCTGTCCCCGCTGGTGCCGAAGCAGCCATGGACCAGAGGCACTTGCATGCACCCTCCCGCGGCTTGCAGTGGCAGGAGAGCCATGGGAGCTCGACGGTCCCCGCACTCCCTCTTCCAGGCACCCTGGCAACCCCGGGGGCCTCTGGAGCAGTGGTGACGATCATGCTGGCTGGGAGAGGATTCGCTCCACCCGCGTAGCCCTCCCGGACTGCCGGAATCGGCCCTCCCTCAAAACAGACGGGGACG